>NW_022300975.1:746389-863101 GCF_002776525.5 Piliocolobus tephrosceles
CATGACCTTTGTTGTGTGGAAAAGTAAAATCACATCACATGTTTAACAACCAACACAAAGATTTTAAGCTCCTGAAGTGAACAGCTAAGAATGATGATAGTGATTATATCATTTTTAGTGAACTCCATTTTTGCTAGAAATATTTTCCCTAATTCATACATTATCATTACAAGTTAGGGTTTATTCCCTGCTCTTAAAGGAAATTAATACTCATAAAGGCTAAGCAATACAGCCAAGGTCACATAGCTAGCAAGCCATAGATATATACTATGATCTCTGATCTACCCATAAGTAAAATTCAGGGTCTTTCCACCCTGACATGGTACAGCTATTATTCATCAAGCACCTACTACATTTCAGGAACTCTTTTAGATACTTCTTCCGTCATCACAAAGCAAATCCTCTAAGGGAATTATTATCAGAGTAAGAAAGGTTAGCCACAGTTACATGTGAATGAATTTGAAAGCAAAATAAATTGAGAAGTAGGTTTAAAGAGTGGCAGAGTTTTCTACAAACATGTCAAATTTTTACAAGAGTTTTTAAACTTATCTACGACAGACAAATGTTTATATTTAGTGTATCTATACAACAGAGAACAGCAAGAGGCAATGGACTTGAATACGAAGCAGAATGAGGAAAATACATGGCGAATCATATTTTGCAGGCATGGGTAAAGTAGTTACAGGCATCCTAAAGGGTCAGACAATGATGGGATGCATTGAAACCCCAAGTTTAGGCTTGGCACAGTGGCTCATGCCTATAATCTCAGCACTTTGGGAGGCTGAGGTGGGCAGATTGTTTGAGCCCACGGGTTCAAGACCAGCCTCAGCAACAGGTGAAACTGCATCTCCACAAAAAGTACAAAAATTAGCCAGGTGTGGTGGCACATGTCTGCAGTCCCAGCTACTTGGGAGGCTGAGGAAGGAGGATTGCTTGATGCTGGGAGGTGCAGGTTGCAGTGAGCCCAGATTACACCACTGCACTCCGGGTGACAGAGCAAGAACCTGTCTCAGTAAAGAAAATGAGAAAGAAGCCCCAAGTTTAAAATAGGAGCATCCGTCTGGAGTTTGGTCATTTCTAAGGGCATCAGCCCTTTTAAAGAAAAAAATTATCTAAGAGCTGATATGGGAGAATCTGAATTTTTATCTTTGATGCCATATGAACAAAAGAGTTAAAATAGGAAATCAGATAAAGAATAGCTGTTTGTTTGTTTGTTTGTTTTGAGACAGAGTCTTGCTCTTTCGCCCAGGCTGGAGAACAGTGGCATGATCTCGGTGCACTGCAGCCTCAGCCTCTCAGATTCAAGAGATTTACCTGCCTCAGTCTCCCGAGTAGCTGGAACCACAGGCACACGCCACCATGCCTGGCTAATTTTTGTATTTGTAGTAGAGACAGGGTTTCACCATGTTGTCCAGGCCAGTCTCAAACTCCTGACCTCATGATCTGTCCTCCTCAACCTCCCAAAGTGCTAGGATTACAGGCGTAAGCTACCGCACATGGCCAAGAATAGCTGTTTTTTAAGCTACAATGTCCAATCCAGTATCTTTGGCTACAACTGCGTTCTCACTTTCCAGCTCCTTCCCACCAGACATCTGCTGGTGAAGATTTAATTGTATCTGTAACTTCAGTAATCATGTACACGTGTGTTTTGAAGGATGAATTGTAGATGTCCAGTTCAGAGTTAGATGGCATAATGTGCAGCTGCTAGACATTTCATCTATCGTCTACTAGCGTTAGCCTAATGGACACTGTGAAATATGCTTCTCTCCATAAATTCTCCATAATAAAATCAAGAAAGGCAAAATTCAGAAAATTAACAGATGCTGAAAGCTGAAGAATTCACTCCTCCAGGAGGAAATCTTGATCACTGCAGCCCCATGGAGTAGGAAAAAGAAAGAAACAGCAAGCCAAATAACTTATTTCTAAAAGAGTGTTTGCTTTTCTTTACCTATTTTTGTTTTGTATTTGAGCATTTTATTCTTGTTAAAGAATGTTTTTGAAATAGATTAGAGTACTGAAAATTTCAAAGACAAAAATGTTGAAAAGGACTGAGCTTATTTACCTGAAGAAAACCCCAACATCACCTTGTCCATAAGTCACACAATTTTCATGTCAAGCAATCATTTCATCTGTCTAATGTTTTATTATTATTTTCTGGAAAAAAAGATAAAAAAGATAACCTCTCAGGTCCCTCCTGATAACTATCTCTACACCAACTTACTTTGGCATTTTTAAGAAACCTACTTTGACATATCCATAATAAAAATTAATGTACAAAATTATTTCACTCATTGATCTAAATGCCATGGCGCTATGGTGCTGGAAAGAGTGTAAGAAAACAGCCTGTGAGATGATGGACCACAGAGGCCACTCAAATTTCACCCTCTCAAAGGGAGAATAGAGTGTGTCAGCAGGCCTTCAAGGTTGCTTCCCAGAATCAGGAAAATCATTAGTTGTTTCATCATTTCTCTTTATTTTTTATAATTGCATCCCAAGTTAAAGAGATCATTGACTAGCTAATAGTTACCATACGAAATTGAAGAATTCTGATAGAGAGTTCAAACTATAAGTTAGTTCTTAATCACACAAAGGTAAATAGAACAGTAAATATCAAGGAAAATCCCAGGAGTAAAGATAGAAAGACAGGCTCATTTTTAAAATTTCTTCTTCCTCCAATATTCCATATGCCACACCCTTGCATGGTAAAAGATTCTTGTGACTGATTTGAGCCCAAGAGTACGTATACACAGACACACAGACACACACACACACACACACACACACACGCTCACAACAGAGATTAAGCAGGAATAAAAGAAGCCTTCCATAACAGATCCTCTTGTTACAAGAACTTACAGCATCATGTTTTTCTCCTTCACAGCATGCTTAACAAAATTGAAAATGCATAATTCATTTTGGAATTGTTTAATATCTGAATTTCTGTCATGTTCTCACCTTATGTGCAACATTTAACATCATGATTTGTGTTTTATAGATGTTCAGAATATTGGTTGAATAAACAATTAAAGGAGTGAATGAATAAATACTTTTCTTATTCGTGGTCCTAATTGATAATATGCAGTGTTTTTCTGTCAACTATTCTTGAAGCATACTTAAATGCACTCAAGATAGCTATAATATATGTGATATATTGTATATTATATATGTTATTATATTATATGTACAATATATAATATGCATTATTATATAATATTATATATAATATTAGATAGTCAAACTTGTGTGTGTGTGTGTATATATATATACACAACTTAATGAAACGGTCTTGCTCTAAAAAGCAAAAATTGACTTGATTGTCCAAAGATTATAATTCATCATTGAGCCCAATGACTATGTCATTCTTACACACACACACAAACGCACACAACATACACTTACCACACATCTACACAATTAGGTATTTGTAGTAAGACCATGGTAATCATCTTTAGTGATCCCTGCTGTGTCCCTAAAGCCCACCATTTGGGAGAAACAAGAAATCCATTATGCATGAGCAGTTGGCAGCCTCATGGGAATGGTTTAAAGATGGTGATTTTCAAAGTCTGGCTAGTGCTGTTTTAAACACCACAATGAAGCAAGACACATCTTGTTTCAAACAAACCTGTATTTTGGATCTGAGTGGCTAGATAGTTGTATATGAGCTCATTTGGGGTAAAGACTAATGTCTCTGATAATGACAAAATATTAAAATTTTAAGAATGCCTTTGGCAGGAATAGGCAATTCTAAATTATATTTCTTTCCTAGATCTCAACTTATGATGTCCCTGGGTATTTTATCTCCTTTTTTTTTTAAATGGAAGCTTAGAGTATATTTAAGATCTCATTCTATCACCCACTGGAGTGCAGTGGCACGAACCTAACTCACTGCAGCTTCTAATGCCTTGGCTCAAGGAATCCTCCCACCTCAGCTTCCTAGGTCGCTGGGACTACAGCTGTATACCACCACACCTGTATACCACCACACCTGTATACCACCACACCTACCTAATGAAAAACAATTATTTGTAGATATTTTTGTAGAGATGAGGTCTTGCCATGTTGTCTAGGCTAGTTTTGAACTCCTGGCCTCAAGCAATCCTTCTATCTTGGCCTCCCAGAATGCTAGGATGACAGGCATGAGCCACTGCACCTCACTCCCGATGGTGGTTTTCATTTCCTTAATGATTACTGGTGTTGAATACCTTTTCATGCATCTGTTGGCTATTTGCACATCTTCTTAGAAAAAAATATCTGTTCAGGTTTTCCACCCATTTTTGAATTGGGTTATTTGTTGTATGTCATCGAGTTGTGTAATTTCTGCATATATTTTGAATACTAACATCTTATCTATCCACAAACTTACCTCTATGTGTTCATCCAAAGTAATTTAAATAGGATCTTGAAGAGAAACCTATACATCCATATTCACTGAAGCATTATTTATAATGGAAACAGCCTAAAAGTCCATTGATAGATAAATGGATAAAGAAAATGTGGTGTGTGTATATATATGTGTGTGTGTACACAATGGAATATTATTCAGCCTTGAAAAATAGAAATCCTGCCATTCACAACAATATAGATGGGCCTGGAAGACATTATGCTAAGTGAAATAAGCCAGATACAAAAAGACAAATACTGCATAATCTCACTTATATGTAAAATCCAAAATAGTCAAATTCATAGAGAGAGAGAGTAGAAATGTAGTTGCCAGGTGATGGGCGGAGGGGACATTGGGAAATGTTGGCCAAGCAGTAGGAAGTTTCAGTTATAAAAGAAATACATGTTCTGGAGATATACTCTCCAGCATAGTGCCTACAGTTAACATTACTGTATTGTATACTTAAAACTTGCTAAGAAGGTAGGTCTTATGTTAAATGTTCTTACCACTCACACAGACATAATAATAATAATAAAAAAACAGCAAGAGGAAAGTTTGGGAGGTGATAGAGATGCTTATGGCCTTGATAGTAGTGATAGTTTCACAGATGTATACTTATCCTCAAACTCATTGAGTTGTATAAATTGCATACGTACAAATTTTTCATGTCAAACATAACTCAATAAAGTGGTTTTTTAAAACCCAGTATTAGTTCTAGAAGCACCAAAAATATGAAATATGTGGGTGGAAATATAACAAAATGCTTTAAGCATCAATATGCTGGCAATTATGAAACACAATGAAAGATATAAAAGAATAGGTAGATATATATGTACATTTTCATGTATTTTAAGAATAATCTTATTTACATATCAATTTTGAACTGATGTACAATTCAGCAGAATTCCAGTTAAAATGCTGGCAGGATTTTGAATAGATACTGATAAAATGATTATGAAATGTATATAGAAAGATAAAGAAACCAGAATACCCAAACACAACTTTAGAAGATGGCTAAATATGGAGCATTACATACACTTGATATCAGAGTTTACTGTAAAGCAACGGTACTTGAAGACAGTATACTCTTGGCAAAATATTAGATACATAGGATGGAATAGAATAGAGAGTCTAGAAATAGACTCGCACTGATAAAATTAGTTAATTTTGAAAAAAGGCATCAAAATAAATTCAACGAAGAAAAAACAGACTTTCAAAAAATGGTATTGAGAAAAGTGGACATTCAAATATTTAGAAATGGCATTCTTTCTTAAATGTTTTATTTTATCGAACATTCTACTGAGCCATCTGTACCTGTAATTTTGTTGTTGCTGTTGTTGTTGTTGTTGAAATATTTTTAAACATAAACTCAATTTATTTAATAAGTCTTTTTAGGATATATATTTCTTCTCAAGTGAGCTTTGATAGTTTTTATCTTTTAAAGAATTTCTAACTTGACAAAATAATGTGCATAAAGTTGATCATAATATTCTCTTATTATCTTTAATGCTTGTATGATCTGTTATGATTTTTTCTTCTTTCTAAATATTTTTATGCATTTGTTTCTTTGTTTTTCTCTTTTTTCATCTTGGCAAAGACTTACTGATTTACTGATTATTTCAAAGAACAAATTTTTGGTTTCACTGATCTCCCAATTGTTTTTCTGTTTACAACTTTGCTGATTTATGCTTTCGCCATTTATTTTATTCTGGCTGCTTGGCATGAAATTAATTTGTTCTTTCATATTCAATTCTTTAACTGGAATTTTAAATGATGTATTTGAGACTTTTTTCTTTTTTAATACAACATTTCATACTGTAAATATCTTTTTTGTTATCTTTTAGCTGCATCTGACATATTGTTTCTTTATTTTCTGCTAAAATTTCACATCTCTTCATTCTTTCTGTCTACTTTTCTTACTAGAGTCTTTAATGTATTAATCATAGTTGTTCTAAATTCTTTGTCTAAGAGTACCTATATCCACATTGCATATTAGTATGGTTACATTGATATTTTTTTCTTTTCAGATTATTTTCTCTTGATCGTATGTGTCTCATAAATTTTTATTTAAGATATACATCTTATATAGGCCAGTTGAGACTGAGGTAATCAGTATTTTTCACCTGAAGGTGGGCACATACTTTTTTGCCTGCTAGACTTTTAGCATTTGCTTAGGTAATGGAGGGGTGGTGATTTAATCTAGAAAGGAATTTAGTTAGGCTTGTGTTTTGTTTTTCCTATGGTTACCACCAGTTTCAAATTCCTCCAGTGTTAATTTGTGTGGTGGCCAGTGCTGAGGGGTGGAGGGGCAGCTGACATGAAGAGTTTCACTCAGTATTTGCTTTCTCCTCAACTTTAGGCCTTCTCTGTGTGTTTATGCGTCATAAAAGCTCTTTCGCCATGGTCTTGCCTAACTAATTCACCCATATTACTTGAGGCTGGCTCCACATGTGGTAGGAGGCAGGAAGACTTGGTTGTTCTGTTCCTGCTTCATTTTGTGTCTCTGAATTTTAGGGACAAATCTTGCTTGCTGATTATTTACTCTGTTATAGGAGAATGTTGAGGCTAAAAGTTTGGGACTAGAATTGTTTTCTGCCCCTGCCCTAGGCACAGAGTGGTTTTCCATTTTTCTTTACCCAGTAACAGTGTTTTAGAGATGGCAAGACTCACTGTTTTTTTTAGGGAAAACAAACCCAGACAGTGCTTTGTGTCTTTACTGCAGCAGCAACCACTCCCCTTCACCAGGCCTGTACCAGTAAAAGAAGTTTTCTCCAGTCTTTTGCTATAATCCCAGATTTCCTGTGAGAACTAAGTAAAGTTCTATGAAGTAGAACATGTAAATGAATGCAAACTCTCCTTTTATCAGCAGCATTTTGGAGTTTCAAACTTTCCTGGTAACCCATACTCAGCCTTTAAATAGCTAAAAATTGTAGTTGAATTCTTCTTGTTCACTTTGTGGTAATGTTCTCTTCCTCCCACACTTTGCCTAGTTGAGCCAGTGCTTATGTTCTGTCTCTCCTTGAAGGCACTTGTCTTTACATAAATTTCAGGGGCTTTTGTTACCTCGTGACATCAACTCTCAAGGAAACGTGTGATTTTGTAAATTATACACATTATTCATGCTGTTACATGAAAAGAACGTTATTTTCAGATTTCTACATCTTAAGTAGAAGGTAGATGCCACCAGTGATATTGTTTCTTATTTAGGCTAGCATCCCTTTTAATCACATCGTGTTCTTTCATTTTGTCTTTAAGCTTAGGCTTTTCTCTCCACGTGGACTGATTGATTCCTGTATTTATTTTTAGAGGACCTATGATATAGTTAGGCTTGATGTCCCCACCCAAATCTCATCTGAAATTGTTAATCCCCAGGTGTTGGGGGAGGAACCTGGTGGGAGATGATTGCATTGTGTAGGTGGTTTTCCCCATTCTGTTCTCATCATAGTCAGTGAGTTCTCATGAGGCCTGATGGTTTTATAACTGTTTGGCAACTTAATCCTTCACTCACACTCTCTCTCTATCTTGCCTGACACCATGTAAGATGTGCTTGCTTCCCTTTCCACCATGATTATAAGTTTCCTGAAGCCTCCCCAGCCATGTGGAATTGTAAGACAATTAAACCTCTTTCCTTTATAAAGTACCCAGTCTCAGGCAGTTATTTATAGCAGTGTGAAAACGACGAATATAATACAATAAATTAGTACTGAGGTAGTCGGGCACTGCTATAAAGATACTCAAAAATGTGGAAACGACTTTGGAAATGGGTAAAAAGATAGTTTGGAGGACTCAGCACACAGGAAGATGTGGGAAAGTTTGGAGCATCCTAGAGACTTGTTTAATGGTTTTGACCAAATGCTTACAGTGATTTGAACAATAAAGTCCAGACTGAGGTGGTCTCAGATGGAGATGAGGAACTTATTGGGAACTGGAGTAAAAGTCACTTGTGCTGTGCTTTAGCAAAGAGACTAGCTCCTGCCCTAGAGAACTATGGAATATTGAACATGAGAGAGATGATCTGAAATTGGAAGTGATGTTATAAGCGAAGTAGAACATTAAAGTTTGAAAAACTTGCAGCCTGATGATGCAATAGAAAAGAAAACCCCATTTTCTGGGAAAAAATTCAGGCCAGCTGCAGGAATTTGCATAAGTAACAAGAACTCAAATGTTAATCACCAAGAGAATGGGGAAAATGTCTTCAGGGCATGTCAAGGGTCTTCATGGCAGCCCCTCCCATCACAGACCTCAAGGTCTAGGAGGAAAAAACAGTTTCCCGGGCTAGGCACAGGGCCTGGCTGCTTTATGCAGTCTTGGGACTTGGTGGTCTGCGTCTCAGCCATACCTAAAAGGGACAAACATACATCTCAGTCTATTGCTTTAGAAGGTGCAAGTCCCAAGCCTTGGTGGCTTTCATGTGGTGTTGGACCTGCAGGTGCACAGAAGTCAACAGTTGAGGTTTGGGAACCTCCACCTAGATTTAAGAGGATGTATGAAAACGCCTGGATATCCAGGCAGAAATTTGGTCCAGGGATGGAGCCCTCATGAAGAACTTCTCCTTGGGCAGTATGGAAGGAATATGTGGGATTTGATCCCCCACAGAGTCCCCACTGGAGCACTGCCTAGTGGAGTTATGAGAAGAGGGTCACCATCCTCCAGACCCCAGAATAGCAGATCCACTGACAACTTACACCTGAAAAAGTCACAGACACTCAATATCAACCAGTGAAAGCAGCCTGGGGCAGGTTGTACCCTAAAATGCCACAGAGTTGGAGCGTCCCAAGACTGCAGGAGCCTACCCCTTGCATCAGCATGAGCTGGATGTCAGAAGTGGAGTCAAAGGATATTATTTAGAAGCTTTAAGATTTAATGACTACCCACTTGATTTTGGACATGCATGGACCTGTAGCCTCTTTGTTTTGGCCAATTTCTCCCATTTGGAATAGGATTCATTGCCTGTATCCTCATTGTATTTTGGAAGTAACTAACTTGCTTCTGATTTTACAGGCTCCTAGGTGGAAGGGACTTGCCTTGTCTCAGATGAGACTTTGGACTTGAACTTTTTGGATGAATGCTGGAATGAATTAAGACTGTTGGGAAGGCATTATTGGGTTTGAAATGTGAAAGGGACATGAGATTTGGCAGGGATCAGGGGTGCAATAATATGGTTAAGTTTTGTGTCCCCACTCAAATCCCATCTTTAATTGTAATCCCCAGGTGTTGAGGGAGAAACCTAGTGAGAGGTGACTGGAACATGGGGGCAGTTTCCCCCATGAGGTTCTTGTGACAGTGAGTGAGTTCTCATGAAATATAATGGTTTTATGTGTTTGGTAAGTTTCTTCTTCACTCATACACTTTCTCTGTCTCACCTGCTGCAATGTAAGACATGCCTGCTTCCCCTTCCACCATGATTATAAGTTTCCTGAAGCCTCCTCAGCCATGCAAAACTGTGAGTCAATTCAGCCTCTTTCCTTTATAAATTACTCAGTCTTAGGCAGTTCTTTAAAGCAGTGTGAAAAATGACTAATACACCCTGTATCACTAAATGGCACTGACTCATATAATATTTTAAACCCTGCCACTCCTGATAGTATACTCTTTATTCAGTTGTTCTGGATGCTCTTCTCTTTCCTTTATTGTGTTCAGTTTTTGAGCAGCCCTTTTCTGGCCTTAAATAAATTGATATTTTATCATCCCAGCGTTTACACCTTACAGGATGTATGTAGCTTGACTTTGCACCAGATTTCTGTTCATTTATGTGCTGACCAAATCTCTTGATAAAATCGTCAGTGGGAGTGTAGGTTGTGCACAGCTATCCATTCAATTCCAAGTATTTGGTTATTCCAAATCATCATTCAAGGCCCAAATCAACGGGTACCACATCTGTGATGCATTTTCAGCTCTTGCTAGTTAGACTGGGCTTTTTTCCTTCTGTTGTCTTACAGTATGATATGACTGCCTTGACTTGGTAATGGATTCCATTCAGTCTTGTACTGTATTTAATTGTGTAATGTTAATTTCTGGAGAATTGAGTCCCAACTGTTAATTTCAGCATGCTCACAGCATCTGGCAGAATATGTACTCTATATTGTTGGCTAAACATTGGATCCATGTGGCATAAGTAAAAGGAGAAGAGAGACTTCCCTTAAATTTTCCAACAGCTTGGAATATATTTCAAAACAAATTTTTCTAACCAGAGGGGTAAGACAGTAGCTACTTGTCAATGATCTCCTATCATATATTTCATAAGACATTTGTATTAGTTAAACAAGTTACCTTCTGTACTTAAAACCACTAGGAGGTAATGACTATAAGTTACCACATGAGATCAAGACTGATAGATTCCCTCATGACAAATTGCTTATAGACTACTTTTTCTATTTAAAAAATAGGCCGTAATTGGGATACTGAAAGCATAGATATCAACCCAATGGTATATTTGGCAACATTTGAGATACTATTAAAATTTTCCACTAGTCTCCCCATATATAAGAATTTACGAATGAAGGATTTGGAGTGACAGCTTTTGAAAACACATTTGGATAGCTAACATTTCTTTTTATATTTTAAAAAACAATTGCAAAGAAAACTTCTAAAAATGGTTTTAGATAAAGAACCCACAATTTGAAATATACTGGAAGAATTATGCTTTGCATAGTAAGAATTAGTATAGCCCCCAAATCAAAAATGCTGTCTGTTTCTATTTTAAAATTAATGAAAAATGAAGAATAACTACTTTTGGCTAAATATGATAGCAGTAAGAAACTGTTCTCTTATTTGCAGTAGTTTCAGATGCAAATGATTGTGAGACATATTTTCTCTTCCACTGTCTCTAATCATAATACCTTTAACTAATATGAAAATTACTTATGATGTGTCAGCTTCTTTCCTAAGTATTTTACATGTATAAAATAATTTAATCTACAAATATTTAAAGCAAGAGTCAGCAAATGTTTTATACAAATAATCAGATAATAATAATTCAGGTTTTTCAGGCCCTATAGTCTGTCTCAACTATTCAATTCTGCGTTATAGCTCAATGGCAACCATAGATAATACATAAATGAATAATCAGGGCTGAATTCCAACAAAACTTCATTTACAAAAGCATGTGATGGAATAAGCTTGGCCAACAAGCTATAGTTTGACAAACACACATAATGTAACAAACATTTTAAGTTCTTATATCACAACTTGAGAAAATTGATATGAGCTACAAACAAACAGTTCAGGAAATTGAGTTTTAAGTAGAATATTATTAGCCCATGTAGTCTTGCCCTGGGACTATGCTATTAAATATGGCATGCACTAGTTATATGTAACTATTGAGCACTTGATATGTGGCTAGTCAAAATTAAATTGCAAGTGCAATATATGTACCAGTTTTCAAAGATTTAGTATTAGAAAAGGAATCAAAAATATATCAAATATTTTCACAGTGGTTGCATATTGCACTGATATGAATTTGGGTATATTGGGTTAAATGTATGACTAAAATTAAGTTAACTTGTTTTGTTGTTGTTGCTGTTTGGCAGGGTTTGGCTCTGTTGCCCAGGGTGGAATGCAATCGTGCAATCTTGGCTCACTGCAGCCTTTACCTTCCAGGTTCAAGGGATCCTCCCACCTCAGCCTCCTGAATAGCTGGAAATACAAGTGTGTGCCACCATGCCAGGCTAATTTTTATATTTTTGGTAAAGATGGGGTTTTGCCACATTGCCCAGTCTGGTCTTAAATTCCTGACCTCAAATGATTCTCCTGCTTTGGCCTCCCAAAGTGTTAGGATTATAGGTGTGAGCCACCGTGCCCAGCCAATTTCACCTGTTTCTCTTTGAGTATTTTAATATGACAACTAAATATTTATCTTAGAAAATATGGCTTTCATTTTTTGCTTACATATTTATATTGGATACTACTCTAGTCCATTCCTAACAATTGTTTTTATACATGTACATTGAGGCAGCTATATTAAAATATTCCTCTTTAAGTGAAGAATGTAGAGTGAGGACCTTCATAAATTTATCTGCTCATTTAAAAAACCAAACTAGCATAAACATGTCAAAGTCAACTTTCTCAGGGTTCTGAAAATTAAGAAAATGCTTCAACACTCTGAGGAACATTTATTTAAGAAAAAATAATCTCAGCAAGAATAGCAAGATTTTTTGTTTGTTTTAACTTAGCCAGTATCAAATCCCCATGCCCAGCTCCATAGTAGCATTGAAAACAGCAGTCTTACAACAATGTTAGCTGTAAAAATAAGGAGATTTGCAGCCTACAGAGGGCAGAGCATATTTGAAGCTTCCCAAAAAGTCCCATCTCCAGAACACTTTCACTATTTTACCTCTTTTTCAGCTTCCTGGAAAAACCCCCTTTACAGAGCACTGTTATTATTTAATCCAACTCAGAACTTTTTCTATGGGAAAAGTTTTATCCTCAAAAAATTTGAAAAAAAGCAATTAGGAATAGTTAATAAACATTGCCGTTCCCTGAGGCTGTGATACAAATAAGAGTGGCAATAATTTTTTTTTTTTAAATCTGAAGACACCTATAGTAGGATTTTTAAAACCTAAAAATTTCCAGGGAATCTAAAAGGTAACGTCTGTGTAGGTCTGTGTGCATGGCCAGGAACCACATGCAAGAGGTCAACTCTCTCATTCTGAATGACCTTGAGGACTTTTGCAGGCAAGATACAAAAGCCAACACAGAATTGTGAATAGCATAAATGTTTAAGGCATGGTGAAATATACACATAGAGCGCCTTACGTATTTAAGAAAATCTTTCACAAATCTTCGCTGACCACCAACCTGACCAAGCAGTAACTTCAGTGACTGCACCCTGTAGAAATATACGCATCGCAGAATTAGTTCAAGAGATTCCTAAACAATCAGGACAACAGCATTAACAACAAAAACAGTAACAGCAACAATTATGGGGAGAGAGGCAGAGGGATTAAATTTCTAGAGTTGCCACAGTATATACTTTAAGTACACAATTTTCATTAATATCATGAGACACAAGAAACTGAAAATTATGACTCACACCAAAAAAAAAAAAAAAAAAATCATCAAGAGAAACCATCCCTGAGGTAGCCTAGATATTGGATTTAATAGAAAAATATTTTTAATAAGTTATTGTAAATACGTTCCAAAGAAAAGAAAATCACATCTAAAGAATTAAAAGAAAGTATGGCAACAATTAAAGAAAGTCTCACCAGCTATATCAATAAAGAGGTAAAAAAATATAGTTTAAAAATTCTAGAGTTGAAAAATACAATAATTAAAATATTTGTTAAAAGGTTTCAGCAGCAGATCTGTGGGACACTATCAACCATACCAATGAGAGCCTCAGAAGAAGAAATAGATGAATAGGTGTACAGATGGAAAAAAAAGATGAATAATAATGTCTGAAAGCTTTTAAAATTAAATAAAAACATTAACACACTCAAGAAAATCAACAAATTTCAAGTAAGATAAAATCATGGAGATCCACACATAAAAATGTCATAATAAAACTTTCAAAGACAAAGGGAATCTTTAAACTGGTAAGAAAGAAGTCATCACATGCAGTTAATTTTCAGTAAGATCAACAGCTAACTTGTTACCAGAAATGAAGAAGAAGGCAGTTCAACGACATATACAAAATACTGAAAGAAAAGGACTCTCAGAGTCAATGATTCTAAATAAAGCAAAATTATATTTCAAAAATAAGGAAGATATTAAGACATTACCAGATTAAAGAAAAACTGACAGACTTCCTGTCAGAAGTACTAAAAGAAGTTAATCCAGCTGAATTGAAAGAGCTGAACTGAATTTGAGTTACTCGATGGTAACTCAAATTTATATAAAGAAGTAAAGAGCATGGGTAAAGGTAACTACCTTTATATTACATAAAAGATTTACATAATAGACAGTATATATGTGTTTTGGTTTACAACTCTTCTACTTAATTTAAAAGACAATTGCATGAAGCAATAATTATAAAACTTTTGGATGGGATTACACTGTATGTGTGTGTTTGTGAATATATATGTAATTCATATATGTCATATATGACATAATACTGCACAAATTATGTATATCATATATAAATCTTACATGATTTCTATGGCAACAATAGCACAAAAGAAGGTGGAGGTAATGGATGTATTTTGGAACAAAGTTTTTATATACTTAAGTTAGTATTTATATACTTAAGTTAGTATAACCCAAACTAGGTTTTTTTAAGCAAAAATGCCAAATGCCAGTGGTTAATATAAACCACTAAGAAAATAACTAAAAATTATATCAAAAGAAACAAGATAATTAAAATGCTACACTAGAAAATATCTAACACAAGGCAAGGCAGTAATAAAAGAATAGATAACTAGGTTGGGCATGACGGTTCACGCCTATAATCCCAACACTTTGAGAGGCCAGGGCGAGCAGATCACTTGAGGCCAGCAGTTCAAGACCAGCCCACACAACATGGTGAAACCCCATCTCTACTAAAAATACAAAAATTAGCCCGGTGTGGTGACACACGCTTGTAATCTCAGCTAATCAGGAGGCTGAGGCAGAAGAATCACTTGAACCCCAGAGGCGAAGACTGCAGTGAGCCAAGACTGTGCCACTGCACTCCAGCCTGGGTGATGGGGTGAGACTCTGTCTCAAAAAAAAAAAAAAAAAAAAAGATAACTGCATTAAATATAAGATTAAGTATACTAATCTGTTAATGAAAAGTCAGAGATTAGCAAAACAAATAAAAAACAATGTAACCATATTCTGTCCACAAGAGACACACTCTAGATTTCAAGAAACAAATAGATTGAAATTAAAAATATAGGGCTGGGCATAGTGGCTCATGCCTGTAATCCCAGCACTTTGGGAGGCCAAGGAGGGCAGATCACTTGAGGTCAAGAGTTTGACAGCAACCGGGCCAACATGGTGAAACCCTATCTCTACTAAAAAATTAGCCAGAGGTGGTGGAACCTGAGAGGTTGCAGTGAGCTGAGGTCATGCCACTGAACTCTAGCCAGGGTAACACAGCAAGACGCCATCTCAAAAAAAAAAAAAAAAAAAAAAAAAGGAAAGAAAGAAAGAAAAGAGAAAGGAAGGAAGGAAGGAAGGAAGGAAGGAAGGAAGGAAGGAAGGAAGAAACGTACACAATAATTAAAGGAGACTTAAATCGGCACTATTAATATCAGAAAAAATAGTTTCAGCTAAATATCTTTGTAGAGACAAAAGAACATAATTTATGTCGATAAAAGATCCATTCTGTAAACAAAGATAACAATTAAAAACATAAATACGCCAAACAACAGAATACTAAAATACATAAAGTAAAAAGTGATAGAATTAAAGGGAAAAATAGGCAACACAATTATAGTAGAGGGCTCTAATACCTACTACTATGGTCTGAATGTTTGTGTCCTTCAAAAATTCATGTGTTGAATCTTAATGTAGAGATATATTTAGAGGTGGGGCTTTTATTATTATTATTATTATTATACTTTAAGTTCTAGGGTACATGTGCATAACGTGCAGGTTTGTCACATATGTATACTTGTGCCATGTTGGTGTGCTGCACCCATCAACTTGTCAGCACCCATCGATTCGTCATTTATATCAGGTATAACTCCCAATGCAATCCCTCCCCCCTCCCCCCTCCCCATGATAGGCTCCGATGTGTGATGCTCCCCTTCCCGAGTCCAAGTGATGTCATTGTTCAGTTCCCACCTATGAGTGAGAACATGCGGTATTTGGTTTTCTGTTCTCGTGATAGTTTGCTAAGAATGATGGTTTCCAGCTGCATCCATGTCCCTACAAAGGACGCAAACTCATCCTTTTTTATGGCTGCGTAGTATTCCATGGTTTATATGTGCCACATTTTCTTAATCCAGTCTGTCACTGATGGACATTTGGGTTGATTCCAAGTCTTTGCTATTGTGAATGGTGCCGCAATAAACATACGTGCTCATGTGTCTTTATAGCAGCATGATTTATAATCCTTTGGGTATATATACTCAGTAATGGGATGGCTGGGTCATATGGTACCTCTAGTTCTAGATCCTTGAGGAATTGCCATACTGTTTTCCATAATGGTTGAACTAGTTTACAATCCCACCAACAGTGTAAAAGTGTTCCTATTTCTCCACATCCTCTCCAACACCTGTTGTTTCCTGACTTTTTAATGATTACCATTCTAACTGGTGTGAGATGGTATCTCATTGTGGTTTTGATTTGCATTTCTCTGATGGCCAGTGATGATGAGCATTTTTTCATGTGTCTGTTGGCTGTATGAATGTCTTCTTTTGAGAAATGTCTGTTCATATCCTTTGCCCACTTTTTGATGGGGTTATTTGTTTTTTTCTTGTAAATTTGTTTGAGTTCTTTGTAGATTCTGGATATTAGCCCTTTGCCAGATGAGTAGATTGCAAAAATTTTCTCCCATTCTGTAGGTTGCCTGTTCACTCTGATGGTAGTTTCTTTTGCTGTGCAGAAGCTCTTTAGTTTAATTAGATCCCATTTGTCAATTTTGGCTTTTGCTGCCATTGCTCTTGGTGTTTTAGACATGAAGTCCTTGCCCATGCCTATGTCCTGAATGGTACCACCTAGGTTTTCTTCTAGGGTTTTTATGGTATTAGGAAGTAGACGTATTTCAAATCAATATTCTACTGCTATATTCTACTACTATTTCTTCTATTATAAGAAACCAGAAACAAAACAGTAAAGAGAACCTAAAGCAAACAAAAGGAAGGAATAATAAAGATTAGGGAAGACATAAAAAATGTAAAGAAAAGAAAAACAATAGAAAAAATTAATGATACCAAAAGTTTGCTCTTTGAAGACATCAACAAATTCACCAACCTTTAGCTAGAACTACATAAAAAAAGAAGGAAGATATAAACAATTGAAATCAGGAGAAAAGTAGAGGAAAAGAGAGGATATTACTACTGATCTTACAGAAACAAAAATAATCATAGGGAAATGTGATTAAATAACTGTACGCAGACAAATTAGAAAACCTATATCAACTTAAAAGTCCTAGAAAGACACCAGGTGCTCACACTGACTTCAGAGATAGTATAATATCTGAATATCCAAAAACAAAGAAATTGATAATTTAAAAGTTTTCCACAAAGAAATTTCAGGCCAAGATGGTTTTAATGGTGAATTCTATGAATATGTAAATGGTTATTACCCATTATTCACAAAAATCTTACAAAAGGTAGATGAAGACAAAATACAGTATGAGGCCCGCACTACCCTTCTAGTAAAACCAGACAAAGATAACACAAGATAAGAAAACTGTGCACCAATATGCCTTATGAATATAGATATAAAAATTATCAACAAAATGCTAGCAAACTGAATCCACAAAACATAAAAAGGATTGTTCATCATGAATCCATGGGATTTAGTCCAGGAATACGAGATTGTTTTAACATAAAAAACTCATTCAATGTGATACACCAAGTTAATATGTTAAAGAACAAAAAATACATAATATTCTTAGCACAGAAAAAACAATTGAAAAAATTCAACATTTTTCATGATAAACAAAGCAAAACAAAATACAAAGACTCAACAAACTAAAAATAGAAAAGAATCTTCTCAACTCGATAAAGTGCTTCTATGAAAAATCACAGCTACATCGTACCTAACAATAGAAAATTGAATGCATTCACTTTAAAATTAGGAACAGGACAAGAATATTTGCTCTTACCACTTCTACTCAACATTGTACCGTATCTTCTAGCCAGGGTAATTAAGCAAGAAAAAGAAATAAAGTGCATCCAGATTGGAAGGGAAGGAATAAATTATTTTTATTTGCAGATGACATTATCTTGTACATAGAACTCTTAAGAAATATACAAATAAAAAGTATTCATCAAGTTTGCAGTATACAATGTCAATATAAAAATTAATTTTATTTCCATAAACAGTGAACAATGTAAATACCAAATCAATAAATGCTATTTACAATAGAATGAAAAAGAATAAAATGCTTAGAAATAAAAATCACAAAATACATGCTAGACTTGTTATTCGAAATTTGTTAATGAAAACAAAAATTATTGAAATAAAGAAAACCAAAATAAACATTAATAGAAAGTTATCTCATCATCATGGATTGGGAAGATGGCACTTAACATCGTTAAAATGGCAAAACTCCCCAAAGTGATCTGCATATTCAACACAATCCCTCTCAAAATCCAAGCTGGCTTCTTGACAGAAATTGATATGCTGATCTAAAATTCACATGGAAACGTAAGAAACCCAGAATAGGCCTGGCGCAGCGGCTCACGCCTGTAATCCCACCCCTTTGGAAGGCTGAGGCGCGCGGATCTCTTGAGGCCAGGATTCCAGACCAGCCTGGCCAACACAGTGAAGCCCCGCTTCTACTAAAACTAAAAAAATTAGCGGGGCGTGGTGGCGCAAGCCACTCCAGTGGCTTAGGTGGGAGAATCACTTGAGCCAGGGAGTTGGAATTGGCAGTCAGCTGAGATCGTGCCACTACACTCCTGGGGCGACAGAGTGAGATTCCATCTAAAAAAAAGAAAAAAAAAAAACAAACTCAGAATAGCCAAAACAATCTTGAAAATAAATTACAAATATGAAGGACTCATATGTTCCTGTTTCGAAACTGACTACAAAGCTGTATTAATCAAGTGTATCAAGTCAGTTAAGTGGGAGTAAGAATAGTCTTTCAACAAATAGTCCTGGGATAACTGGATAGCCACATGAAAATGATACAGCTTGACTTCGACCTCACACCATACAGGGGTCATAGGTCTAAAAATAACAGCTAAGATTATAACAATCTTAAAAAAGAAATAGGATTATATATTTCTTGCCTCAAATTAGTCAATGATTCTATATATATCATGCAAAGCGCACATGACGAAAGGAAAAAAGTACATTGCGCTTCATCAAAATTAACTTTTGTGCTGCAAATTATGCCATCAAGAAAGGGAAAAGGTAAACCAGCAGTTATCACCACCAGGCTGAAAGGACAAAGTGAGGAGAGAGTGTTACCAGATTGTGAACTAAAATTGGGTTCCCCATCAATGGCTGGGATCTGGGAAGCAGGGTAATTTTGGTAAGAGTTGAAGCTGGAGGAGAGAACAAAGTCACCGCCCACCACCAGAGGCAGAGGGAAAGTGGACATACCCTGGCTTTTCTTTCCCTTGTCCTTCAATGTTATGCCAGTTTTCTGTCATTAACTGAACTCTAATAGAAGCAAGATAGCAAGATGGGAAATATAGCTTTAAAGAGCTGGCCCCTTTCATAGAGTGATGCACATAAAGCGAGAAAAAGACTCCAGGAAAAAATAGAAAAATGACTGACACAATACAGTATATCATTCTCTAGATGTATGCTTTCATACCATAAATTAATTGTTGTGGTTTTCCAATAGATACAATACAAAAGTAGGGAATATTCATACCACAATATTTCTCTTTTCAAATCTGTGAACAGCTTGAACTTCTAGCCTGGGTTTGTGTGTGTTGGTTTGTGTTTTGTGTTTTGAATTCCAAAGAAGCTTGGGAAGGTGGAAAAAGAGTGTTAGTTGCATAGGTTCCTGAATGTACATAATATCCCTCCACCTTGTCTGTTAAATAACATTAATGTTACCTATTCAATTACTGAAAAGACCAAATGAAAGAATATATATACAATTTTTAATACAAGGTCTTGTGCATAAATGTACATAGTTTCCTTTCTATTACTTCACTCCAGTCCCATTATAACACTGCCCTTCTAGACAATTTTTCTCTTTGGTAATCTGTAGGCTGTACCTGTAAAGTCATATGTTGTTCATGTTAAGAAGCTCTACTCTCTCATGAATGATGCTTGGTATGCAACCTGAGGGCCGTCATATTAGCTGGCAACTTACAAGACTGCTGCCTTTGGCAAAGAGAAGTG
This sequence comes from Piliocolobus tephrosceles, assembly GCF_002776525.5. Taxonomy (NCBI): domain Eukaryota; kingdom Metazoa; phylum Chordata; class Mammalia; order Primates; family Cercopithecidae; genus Piliocolobus; species Piliocolobus tephrosceles. The sequence continues at coordinate 766,671 of NW_022300975.1, forward strand.
GATGCTGGGCTGTGTGATTTACATTACATGGATTCCTGCTCATTACGATGTGCAATCTGCCTAATCTGTCATCCATTCTCTGAAAATAAAACGCATGTGTACAAAATTAGTCTGAGACAGGGAAGCCATGACTAATGAACGAAAGTAAAACTGGTGTTGGGGAGAATAAAAAAGGTGTCCCAAGTGGCAGCAAAAGCAGTAGTAAGTCCTTATAGATGATATCCACTTTACTATTAAAATACTAATTTCCTTGATAGGAATTCATTAAGCAGTTTTGCAGTCTGACACTAGCAGCCAAATAGCAAGATTGCTATCCTGTAAAATTAGTCATTTAATTAAACTGAACAATTTGTGCAGGGGTCCTCATTATCCACATGGAATTCACAGAATCCCTAATCTGTGGTTCTGAGTCAGTACTCTGCAGCAGGGGTAGAGGGAAGGAACAGCCTAGCATTGCTGTTAAGTTCTTTTTATGGATGGAGCATAAAACTCAAGGTCATGACCATTTCTGTTCATTAAAAATCCCACAGAATTTTGAGACAGAATAGGGATGTTCACTCTCTCTGGTGTCTTGGCTGACTTCCAGCTGGATAATTACTTTCTGTCTGTAAAAAAAAAAAAAAACGATTCTTCTGTATTTGGTGTTGGCTGAGACCTTTATTTTTTTATTTTTTCCTATTTCCAGTTTGTGTCTATTGTGAAACTGGTGCTGACTTCGAGAGGGCAAATGCTATCTGCTCTTTCTGGAATGGGTATTTGTAAATATTCTCTGCCACCCAGAAAATCTTTTGTGAACCCCAGAAGTTTAAAGTTATTATGCTGTATAATCACAGCCTCTGCTGCATTATCAATTTTCTAGGATTAATTAATGAACATATCTATTTTCAAGCTATTTTCCTGAATTTTTGTCTTCTCTGGATTTTATTATATTACATGCATATATGCCTGTCCAATATTTTACAACTTTTTCATAACTATTTTGATGCACACATAGGAAAGTCAGGACAGATGGATATCAAAATATTGTGCCACAATAGGTTGTTCATTACTCTTCCATTTGTTTCATATTTCTGTAACATAAACTTGCATGTCTTAACATGCATAGTCATTCACCACCGAATGTATCTTCTTTTAAGCTCTGCTTTTGATCTAAACATCTTAGGAATTTTATATAATACAATTATTTCTGAAGATTAGAAATCTAAAAAGGATAATGGTGCTGCCAAATCTCTTCCCATAGGCAACTTTTAATCAAGAGGATTTTTCTCCCCAGGCTTCTTGTTTAGCATACCTGTGGGAATCAAAGAGAAAATCATATTGGAAAGTCACCTGGAGGTTGACTGCTATTTTTTGAAAAAGTTGACTGCAGATTGATTTCAAAGTAGAAAAATGTTTCTACCTCCTCTTTTGAAAGTACTTTCCTCCCCTATTTCCGTCCCTGAGTAGAGTAGTTTTACTCTATTTAGAGAGCAACATTTATTCTAAGTCTGGATTCATATGTTGGTAAACTGTAAGGAATCAGTTCAGCTTGTATAATTACAAAGATGCCATACATTTAATTGCAAATCCAGAGCATACAGTAAGTGAATTATTTTTGAAAGGGAGTCTTCCCTGTCTCCCTCAAAACAAAGTGGTCAGGCTTAGTCACTTGAAAATTCAGTCTTGTCTACGCCTGGTATCAAAGTTTAGATTAACCAAAGTCAAATGTTAAAGGCTGTTAATGATTATTTGGGCCAATCTTTCATTGATATAAACAAGAAAATTAAATTGAAGTTATTGCATCAAAGTCACCAAACTAAAAGAGGCAAGACTAGAATCTAAAATTGTTGTGACTCTTCCTACTATCCTGAAAATCTTACTAGGACCTCAACATTTTGAAAATTTTTTCTGGTACCACTATATCCTCTACCTCTTTCTCAATATATTTTGTAGAATGACTGGAAAAACATTTTTGCTAGTCTTTTCAAACTTATACCTCTTTTTGACTCTATTACATTGTTTGTTACCAGCCAAGACTCATCTGTATATGCATGATTGAATATATAGACTCTTGTATTGAATCTTATATTGAATCTTAGTTATTCAGAAAGCTTGGAATCTGTGCTACAGAAGAAAGACATTCAACTACAAAAATGTCAGACATGACATTCACATAAAGATTCATCCAATTTATCAAGACAGTCATAGAAAATTGGATGCTACATGAAAAGGAGGAGCATGCCCTATGGAAGTGATTTTGAAGAGTGGTTTGTGGTGGTTGAATAGAGCTGTGACTAGATGCTTTATGTGAGAGGGTGAACACAGTAAAAGGGAAATTTAGTTCATTCCATAGGAGTTGCCAGTCTGGATCAGACTATTGATCCATAAATTTTGGATATCTTCCCATAGTAACAGGAGCTTATTGAAAAGCTTATCAAGAAGTCAAAATTATTTCATCAGATTCCAAGCCAAACGAACTATGCAAAAGAAAGTTGAAAAAGATTTGAGAAGACACTAGATGAGAAATTAAAAATCTGAAACAGTGGCCAATTAGTTTCTTGAAAAATAAGTTGTACTAGTCCTTTTGAATGTGTACATGACATATAATATTAATTAATTTTTAGATCATTTCATTAAATTATACTCTGGCTGCAAGGGAAGATCTTGAAGCTCTTGTGTCTACAACAAACATAGATATCTTTTAAGAAATGTTTTCAAAAATCTTTTACCAATATATTATGCCGTGGCATGTAAATTGATAATTGAAAGTAATCATATGCATCTGCTCCAGCCGACTGAGGTAGGAATCAACACTAGAACTAGACAAACACAATAAGATTACGAAAGAGATAGGCTGGTCACACCAGGGATAGCTGCAGATGACAGCCTATCTAATAGAGCACATTGGAAGATGGCTTCCCAACACATACACACACAAATGCCGGTGATTTAAGATTAGGTTTCAATTTTATTATTTCCTGTAATGATATCTACTTGGAATATCACTTATTAAGAACTCCATCTTTATCCACCTAATTTGAGATGCCACCTTTATCAAATATTTTATCAAAGGTCTATATTCAAATACCAAAATTTTACTTATGTTTTCTTTTTCTAATTCTGCTCTGTTGATTTATTTTTATATTCATGGGCTAATACAACACTATCTTAATTATAGGAGCTTTACAATATATTCTAATATCGGCAGAGACTACTCACTCCCACTCCTACTCCCATATACAATTGTTTTTACTTTTCTTCTGTTTCTCTTTTTCTAGATTTGATGCTAGTTTGCTTTTTCAAGCAAACTTTATAGTCAACTTAAGTTCCAGGGGTGAGAGATAGTTGAAACTGATGATGTTTATACCGCAACTATTTTAATTTTGTAGTTTATTGTAGGGATATTCGTAACTTTATAATGTTGAGATTGCTTAATCAAGAACATAGTATGCCTTTCCATTTCTTCCAGTCAACTTTTGTATTTTGTTAAGTTTCATCTTGGTACTTTATATCTACTTGTCTTTCTATCTATTTATTTATCACTGTAGTGATGAACTCTTCCATTGTATCATCTAACCAATTTTGTTGCATGTATGAAGGCTATTAATTTTTGTATGTTGTGTTTTATAACTAGTTATATTTTTAATTCTCACAGTATTTGAGATAAGTTTTTCATTTTTTTTAGGTTTTCTATGTATTTTCATATTTGCAAGTACTCCATTGGCCAATAATATCACTGAAATAAAGAAAATTATATATTACATACCATCTAATAGAAATACACATCACAATCTATGACATGTACTTGGTAAAAAAAAAAAAAAAAAAAGTCAAATTCAAATCAGATAAAGCCTCTATATCCAGTTACCAATCAGAAAGAAGCACAGGGCATAGCAATATGACAATACAAGGTACAATCAGCAAAATTTTAACTAAGGAACTATTACAGACAAGCAAACAGTTTTTTTCAACAAAAGGGTGAGAAAACCGACAGGAACTTAGTTGAAAATTTTATTGGAAGTAGAAAAAATAATATTTTATAATAAACTTTATATTTTATATTAATTTAAATATATATAAGATTTTATAATGTGTATATACTAACTCAAAAAAGTATTTTATATTCTTTACAATATCTACTTAAAATAACAGTAAAAGAATGCCTAACTTTTCTCTTTAACTTTTTTCTTTAAAGGGAAATGTCATATAATAAAACTAACTTAATTCAACAACAGGCAAAATACAGAGAAAAAGAGAATATTAAAAAGATGGCAAACATAAAACAAATCGTAAGATGATAAATATAAAACTAAACATATCAATAATTTTATAAAAATCCAATTATACTCTGCTTACAAGAGATACACCTCAAATATAAGAATTTATCTTAACTTTAATATAAAAACATGTTAAACATAAATTCAATAAGGTTAAACTTAGAAATACAGAAAAAGATATACTATGCAAACATTAAGCAAAATAAAACTGGTGTAACTATATCAGCACTAAAGTCAACTTTAATTCCACAAGACATATTAGAAATAGAAATATATTTCATGAAAATAAAAGCGTCAACCCATAAGGAAGATATGTAGATAAATAAAATCTGTATTTACTGAATATCAGAGCTTCAAAATATGTGAAGCAAAAATTGACAGAAGTAAAAGAAGAAATTGAAAATCCATGTCACATATGAGAGACTTTAAAACAAACCTTTTTTCCTAGTTGATGGAATATAAAGAAAAATACATTAGAAAAGACATAAACGATCTAAAAAACGATTAATGTAATTGTTAACATAAAAAACATCAAATTCAACGTGACTGAAAAATTTTTTCTTCAAATGCCCATACAATATTTACCAAAATGGCAGTATGTTGAGCCCTAAAATAAGACTGAATTTTTTTTTTTTTTTTTTTTTTTTTTTGAGACGGAGTCTCGCTCTGTCGCCCAGGCTGGAGTGCAGTGGCACAATCTCGGCTCACTGCAACCCCCGCCTCCTGGGTTCACGCCATTCTCCTGCCTCAGCCTCCCGAGGCGCTGGGACTATAGCGCTCGCCACTACGCCTGGCTAATGTTTTGTATTCTTTAGTAGAGACGGGGTTTCACTGTGTTAGCCACGATGGTCTCGATCTCCTGACATCGTGATCCACCCGTCTCAGCCTCCTGAAGTGCTGGGATTACAGGTGTGAGCCAATGCGCCCGGCCAATGAAAATTTTTCAAAGCACTAAAATAATTTCCAAGCTTGTTATTTGACTTGACAGGAATTAAGTTAGAAATCAATGTTTTAAAAATCTAAACAATACCAAAGTTTTATACATTAAGCATACTATGCTAAGATAAACCATGAGTTAAAAAAACACAAACAAAATTATAAATTAATTTGAACTGAATTTAATAAAAATATAATATGTGAAAACTTGTGGAAAACAGTGAAAAGTATGCTTAAAAATAACAGAATCAAATGCATAGATAAGAAAAGAAAATTATGAAACTAAATAATCTAAATTTCTGTCTTACGAATTAAAACGGTAATAGCAAATTAACTCAGCAAGTAAAATACAGGCATATCTTGTTTTAGCATACTTCACTTTATTGTACTTCACACATATCGCAATTTTTTAACAAATTGAAAGATTGAGTCAAGCAAGTTTATCATCTCTCCCCAGTTAAAATGTTATTATCAAAAAGACAAAAATAACAGATGTTGGCAAGTATGTGGAGAAAGATAAACACCAGTATAGTGTTGGTAAAACTGTAAATTAGTACAACCACTATGAGAAACAGTATCAAGCATCCTCAAAAAACTAAAAATAGATCTACCATATGATCTATCTATCTATCTATCTATCTATCTATCTATCTATCTATATCTATCTATCTAAAGGTATATATGTGTGTGTGTGTATGTATATATATATATACACATCCGAAAGAAATAAAATTAGTAAATCGAAGAGAGATCTGCACTATTCACAATAGCCAAGATAAGGGATCAACCTAAGTGTCCATCGGTGGGTCAATAGATAAAGAAAATGTGGTCCATTTACACAATGGAGTACTATTCATCCATAGAAAGGACAAAATCCTGTCATTTGTAGCCATGTAGATGGAACCAGAGGTCATTATGTTAAGTGAAATAAGCCAGGCACAGAAAGGCAAATATCGTGTATCCTCGCTCATATGTGAGAGATAAAAAAGTTAATCTGCTGGAGGCAGAGAGTAGAATAATGGTTACCAGAGTCTAGAAATGGTGGCGGTGGGGTGGATGATGAAGAGAGGCTGGTTAGTAAGTACAAATGTACAGTTAGATAGAAGGAATAAGTTGTAGTGTTCAATAGCACAGTAGGGTGACCATTGTATATTTTGAAGTAGCTAGAAGACAAGATTTGAAACCTTTTGAACAAAAATCATAAATGTTTAAGGTGATGGATATCCTAAATACCCTGATTTGATCATTATATATTATATGCATGTATTAGAATATTACATGTGCCCCATAAATATGTACAGTTAGTTACTGTGTAACTGTCAAAAAGCCAACATTCCTCTCCTTGTGCTTCTCCATCAGAGCTCTTCAGTGACCAGATGCATTGCTAATGAGGAGTAATATTTTGAAAGGAATTTTTTTTTTTCTGAGGATTAGATTCCAATAGTGGGCTTAAGCATTCAGTATACCATGCTGTAAACATATGTGGTATCATCCAGGCTTTGTTGTTCTATTTATAGGGCATTGACAGAGTAGCGCTAGTATAATTCTTAAGGACTCTAAAATTTTTAGAATGGTAAATGAGTATTAGCTTCCACCTAAAGTCACCAGCTACACCAGTCCTTAACAAGAAAGCCAGTCTGTCCTTTGATGCTTTGAACCTAGACATTTACTTCTCCTCTCTAGCTATGACAGTCCTAGATGACCTCCTCTTTCAATAGAATGCTGTTTCACCTGCGTTGAAAATCAAAGCTGATGGCAGTGGCACACAGCTGTAGTTTCAGCTACTAAGGAGCCTGAGGCAGGAGGATTGCTGGAACCCAGGAGTGCAAGACCATCTTGGACAACATAGTGAAACCTTGTCTTTAAGAAAAAGGGGGAGAGAGAGAGAGAGAGAGAGAGAGAAACAGAGAGAAGGAGCAGGAGGAAGACGAGGAGGAAGGGGGGAAGAGGGAAGAAGAAAGAAGGAAGGAGGAGGAAGAAAGGAGAGGAAGATGAGAGGAGGGGAGAGGGAAGGGGTAGGGAAGGAAGGGAAGGGGAGGGGAGGGAAGGGGAGAGGAAAAGGGTAGGGAGGGAGGGGATACGAGGGGAGGGGAGGGGAGGAGAGGGGAGAGGAGGGGAGAAGGGAATGCTGTTATTTAATATATCCACCTGCCACCTTCATCAACTATTTTAGTTAGACCTTCTGGATAACTTGCTACTGCTTTTACATTTCTACATTGACACTTGCTACTTCCCCTGGTACTATTATGTTATTGAAATGGCTTCTTTTCTGAAACCTCAAGAGCCAACCTCTGATAGCTTCCAACTTCACTTCTGTAGCTTCCTCACTTCTCTCAGGCTTCATAGAGTTGAAGAGAGTTAAGGCTTTGCTCTGTACTAGGTGTCTGTTAAAGGAATGTTGTGGCTGACTGGATCTTCTATCCAGACCATTCAAAATTCCTACATATCAACAATAAGACCTTTTGCTCTTGTATTATTTGTATGTTCACTGGAGTAACACTTTTAATTTCCTTCAAGAACTTTTCATTTCTAGTCACAACTTAGCTAACTGCAGCAAGTGGCCTAAATTTCAGCTGATCTAGTCTTTTGACCTGCCTTCTTCACTAAGCTTAATCATTTTCAACTTTTGATTTAAAGTAAAAGATGTGGAACTCTTTTTTTTCACTTGAATGCTTACAGGACACTGTAGGGTTATTAACTGGCCTAATTTCAATATTGTGTCTCAGGGAATAGGGAAACCTTAGGAGAATGGGAGAGACTTGGCAACAGTCAGTCAGTTTAATTGCCAGAACATAAACCTTTATTAAGTTTGCAATCTTATATGGGTGTAATTCACGGCAACCCTCCCAAAAATGGCAATATTAACATCAAAGATCTTTGGCCATAGATCACTGTAACAGACATAATAATTATGAAAATGCTTGAAATATTGCAATATTACTAAAATGTGACACAGAGAAATGGAGTATCTGCCACTGGAAAAGTTATGCCAATAGACGTGCTTGTTGTGGGGTTCCCACAAGACCTTCGATTTGTAAAACATGAAATGTATGTGACACAATAAAGTGCAATAAGATGAAATATGGCTGTAATTTGTTAATTATTTATTAATTTATCAAATATCTATTTTAATTTTCTATGCCAGGACTAAGCATGAAATATTTGTACAACACAGTTTTTTTCTCTTTTTTTTGTAATTTTAATACATGATCCATGAATATAATAAGGTGTGTGTGTGTGTGTGTGTAGGCAGGTACTGACCCTTTTGGTGCTTTAATTGTTTTTACCCTGACTTATGATTACTGCGAGAATATGTGTTCAGAAGCAGAAGGAACAAAACAGCTCTGCTCATTCTACTGAAGAACACAAAGTTCTTTAAGGCAAAATCACAGAGCTTGTTTGTCACATTCTCCCAAAAGACCTTTGGTAAAATTAACTGAATTACATTAATTAAAAATTGTAGTTTTGATCTTAAAAATTAAAAATGGAAAAAATTGTATTATGTTAATTGCATTAAGAGAAAATGTAAAGTGATGAAAGGTAATATCTTATATATATATATATATATTTTTTTTTAATTTTCTCTTCTACTAGATCTGTAAATTCTAGAGGGTCAATATGCTGTACAATTTTGTGTCCTTCTAAACATTGCATATAACAAGGATTTAGTAAATATTACATTTAAAATAAATATATATGTTTGTATATTATTTGAAAAAGGGTGTTGTTATATGAAGTAACACAAATGTAAGCATTTTCTAAGACCATGGAAGTAACATTACAGTAGTTTTATATTGTCTCTGTACAAAATATAATTGGAATATTAATGTTTTTTTTATTATTATACTTTAAGTTCTAGGGTACATGTGCATAACATGCAGGTTTGTTACCTATGTATACTTGTGCCATGTTGGTGTGCTGCACCCATCAACTCGTCAGCACCCATCAATTCATCATTTATATCAGGTATAACTCCCAATGCAATCCCTCCCCCCTACCCCCTCCCCCTCACCCCTCCCCATGATAGGCCCCAGTGTGTCATGTTCCCTTTCCCGAGTCCAAGTAATCTCATTGTTCAGTTCCCACCTATGAGTGAGAACATGTGGTATTTGGTTTTCTGTTCTCGTGATAGTTTGCTAAGAATGATGGTTTCCAGCTGCATCCATGTCCCTACAAAGGACACAAACTCATCCTTTTTTATGGCTGCATAGTATTCCATGGTGTATATGTGCCACATTTTCTTAATCCAGTCTGTCACTGATGGACATTTGGGTTGATTCCAAGTCTTTGCTATTGTGAATAGTGCCGCAATAAACATACGTGTGCATGTGTCTTTATAGCAGCATGATTTATAATCCTTTGGGTATATACCCAGTAGTGGGATGGCTGGGTCATATGGTACATCTAGTTCTAGATCCTTGAGGAATTGCCATACTGTTTTCCATAATGGTTGAACTAGTTTACAATCCCACCAACAGTGTAAAGGTGTTCCTATTTCTCCACATCCTCTCCAGCACCTGTTGTTTCCTGACTTTTTAATGATTGCCATTCTAACTGGTGTGAGATGGTATCTCATTGTGGTTTTGATTTGCATTTCTCTGATGGCCAGTGATGATGAGCATTTTTTCATGTGTCTGCTGGCTGTATGAATGTCTTCTTTTGAGAAATGTCTGTTCATATCCTTTGCCCACTTTTTGATGGGGTTGTTTGTTTTTTTCTTGTAAATTTGTTTGAGTTCTTTGTAGATTCTGGATATTAGACGTTTGTCAGATGAGTAGATTGCAAAAATTTTCTCCCATTCTGTAGGTTGCCTGTTCACTCTGATGGTAGTTTCTTTTGCTGTGCAGAAGCTCTTTAGTTTAATTAGATCCCAATTGTCGATTTTGGCTTTTGCTGCCATTGCTCTTGGTGTTTTAGACGTGAAGTCCTTGCCCATGCCTATGTCCTGAATGGTACTACCTAGATTTTCTTCTAGGGTTTTTATGGTATTAGGTCTAACATTTAAGTCTCTAATCCATCTTGAATTAATCTTCGTATAAGGAGTAAGGAAAGGATCCAGTTTCAGCTTTCTACTTATGGCTAGCCAATTATCCCAGCACCATTTCTTAAATAGGGAATCCTTTCCCCATTTCTTGTTTGTCTCAGGATTGTCAAAGATCAGATGGCTGTAGATGTGTGGTATTATTTCTGAGGACTCTGTTCTGTTCCATTGGTCTATATCTCTGTTTTGGTACCAGTACCATGCTGTTTTGGTTACTGTAGCCTTGTAGTATAGTTTGAAGTCAGGTAGCGTGACGCCTCCGGCTTTGTCCTTTTGACTTAGGATTGTCTTGGCAATGCGGGCTCTTTTTTGGTTCCATATGAACTTTAAAGCAGTTTTTTCCAATTCCGTGAAGAAACTCATTGGTAGCTTCATGGGGATGGCATTGAATCCATAAATAACCTTGGGCAGTATGGCCATTTTCATGATATTGATTCTTCCTATCCATGAGCATGGTATGTTCTTCCATTTGTCTGTGTCCTCTCTGATTTCACTGAGCAGTGGTTTGTAGTTCTGCTTGAAGAGGTCCTTTACATCCCTTGTAAGTTGGATTCCTAGGTATTTTATTCTCTTTGAAGCAATTGTGAATGGAAGTTCATTCCTGATTTGGCTCTCTGCTTGTCTGTTATTGGTGTATAAGAATGCTTGCGATTTTTGCACATTAATTTTGTATCCTGAGACTTTGCTGAAGTCGCTTATCAGCTTCAGGAGATTTTGGGCTGAGACGATGGGGTTTTCTAAATATACAATCATGTCATCTGCAAACAGGGACAATTTGACTTCTTCTTTTCCTAATTGAATACCCTTGATTTCTTTCTCTTGCCTGATTGCCCTAGCCAGAACTTCCAACACTATGTTGAATAGGAGTGGTGAGAGAGGGCATCCCTGTCTTGTGCCAGTTTTCAAAGGGAACTTTTCCAGTTTTTGCCCATTCAGTATGATATTAGCTGTGGGTTTGTCATAAATAGCTCTTATTACTTTGAGGTACATTCCATCAATACCGAATTTATTAAGCGTTTTTATCATGAAGCGTTGTTGAATTTTGTCAAAAGCCTTTTCTGCATCTATTGAGATAATCATGTGGTTCTTGGCATTGGTTCTGTTTATATGCTGGATTACGTTTATTGATTTGCGAATGTTGAACCAGCCTTGCATCCCAGGGATGAAGCCCACTTGATCATGGTGGATAAGCTTTTTGATGTGCTGCTGAATCCGGTTTGCCAGTATTTTATTGAGGATTTTTGCATCGATGTTCATCAGGGATATTGGTCTAAAATTTTCTTTTCTTGTTGTGTCTCTGCCAGGCTTTGGTATCAGGATGATGTTGGCCTCATAAAATGAGTTAGGGAGGATTCCCTCTTTTTCTATTGATTGGAATAGTTTCAGAAGGAATGGTACCAGCTCCTCCTTGTACCTCTGGTAGAATTCAGCTGTGAATCCATCTGGTCCTGGGCTTTTTTTTCCTTGGTAGGCTATTAATTGTTGCCTCAATTTCAGAGCCTGCTATTGGTCTATTCAGGGATTCAACTTCTTCCTGGTTTAGTCTTGGAAGAGTGTAAGTGTCCAGGAAATTATCCATTTCTTCTAGATTTTCTAGTTGATTTGCGTAGAGGTGTTTATAGTATTCTCTGATGGTAGTTTGTATTTCTGTGGAGTCGGTGGTGATATCCGCTTTATCATTTTTTATTGCGTCTATTTGATTCCTCTCTCTTTTCTTCTTTATTAGTCTTGCTAGTGGTCTGTCAATTTTGTTGATCTTTTCAAAAAACCAACTCCTGGATTCATTGATTTTTTGGAGGGTTTTTTGTGTCTCTATCTCCTTCAGTTCTGCTCTGATCTTAGTTATTTCTTGCCTTCTGCTAGCTTTTGAGTGTGTTTGCTCTTGCCTCTCTAGTTCTTTTAATTGTGATGTTAGAGTGTCAATTTTAGATCTTTCCTGCTTTCTCTTGTGGGCATTTAGTGCTATAAACTTCCGTCTACACACTGCTTTAAATGTGTTCCAGAGATTCTGGTATGTTGTATCTTTGTTCTCATTGGTTTCAAAAAACATCTTTATTTCTGCTTTCATTTCGTTATGTACCCAGTAGTCATTCAGGAGCAGGTTGTTCAGTTTCCTTGTAGTTGAGCGGTTTTGATTGAGTTTCTTAGTCCTGAGTTCTAGTTTGATTGCACTGTGGTCTGAGAGACAGTTTGTTATAATTTCTGTTCTTTTACATTTGCTGAGGAGTGCTTTACTTCCAATTATGTGGTCAATTTTGGAATAAGTACGATGTGGTGCTGAGAAGGATGTATATTCTGTTGATTTGGGGTGGAGAGTTCTATAGATGTCTATTAGGTCCACTTGGTGCAGAGATGAGTTCAATTCCTGGATATCCTTGTTAACTTTCTGTCTCGTTGATCTGTCTAATGTTGACAGTGGAGTGTTGAAGTCTCCCATTATTATTGTATGGGAGTCTAAGTCTCTTTGTAAGTAAGTCTCTAAGGACTTGCTTTATGAATCTGGGGGCTCCTGTATTGGGTGCATATATATTTAGGATAGTTAGCTCTTCCTGTTGAATTGATCCTTTTACCATTATGTAATGGCCTTCTTTGTCTCTTTTGATCTTTAATGGTTTAAAGTCTGTTTCATCGGAGACTAGTATTCCAACCCCTGCTTTTTTGTGTTCTCCATTTGCTTGGTAGATCTTCCTCCATCCCTTTATTTTGAGCCTATGTAGGTCTCTGCATGTGAGATGGGTCTCCTGAATACAGCAGACTGATGGGTCTTGACTCTTTATCCAGTTTGCCAGTCTGTGTCTTTTAAGTGGAGCATTTAGTCCATTAACATTTAAGGTTAATATTGTTATGTGTGAACTTGATCCTGCCATTATGATATTAACTGGTTATTTTGCTCGTTAGTTGATGCAGTTTCTTCCTAGCCTTGATGGTCTTTACATTTTGGCATGTTTTTGCAATGGCTGGTACTGGTTATTCCTTTCCATGTTTAGGGCTTCCTTCAGGGTCTCTTGTAAGGCAGGCCTGGTGGTGACAAAATCTCTAAGCATTTGCTTATCTGTAAAGAATTTTATTTCTCCTTCACTTTTGAAACTTAGTTTGGCTGGATATGATATTCTGGGTTTAAAATTCTTTTCTTTAAGAATGTTGAATATTTCCCCCCACTCTCTTCTGGCTTGTAGAGTTTCTGCCGAGAAGTCTGCTGTTAGTCTGATGGGCTTCCCTTTGTGGGTAACCTGACCTTTCTCTCTGGATGCCCTTAAGATTTTTTCCTTCATTTCAACTTTGGTGAATCTGGTAATTATGTGTCTTGCAGTTGCTCTTCTGGAGGAGTATTTTTGTGGCGTTCTCTGTATTTCCTGAATTTGCATGTTGGCCTGCCCTACTAGGTTGGGGAAGTTCTCCTGGATGATATGCTGAAGAGTGTTTTCCCACTTGGTTCCATTTTCCTCCTCACTTTCAGGCACCCCAATCAGACATAGATTTGGTCTTTTTACATAATCCCATACTTCTTGCAGGCTTTGTTCATTTCTTTTTCTTCTTTTTTCTTTTGGTTTCTCTTCTCGCTTCATTTCATTCATTTGATCCTCAATCGCTGAAACTCTTTCTTCCAGTTGATCGAGTCGGTTACTGAAGCTTGTGCATTTGTCACATATTTCTCGTGTCATGGTTTTCATCTCTGTCATTTTGTTTATGACCTTCTCTGCATTAATTAGTCTAGCTGTCAATTCTTCCACTCTTTTTTCAAGATTTTTAGTTTCTTTGCACTGGGTACGTAATTCCTCCTTTAGCTCTGAGAAGTTTGATGGACTGAAGCCTTCTTCTCTCATCTTGTCAAAGTCATTCTCTGACCAGCTTTGATCCATTGCTGGTGATGGGCTGCACTCCTTTGCAGGGGGAGATGCGCTCTTATTTTTTGAATTTCCAGCTTTTCTGCCCTGCTTTTTCCCCATCTTTGTGGTTTTCTCTGCCTCTGGTCTTTGATGATGGTGACGTACTGATGGGGTTTTGGTATAGGTGTCCTTCCTGCTTGATAGTTTTCCTTCTAACAGTCAGTACCCTCAGCTGTAGGTCTGTTGGAGATTGCTTGAGGTCCACTCCAGACCCTGTTTGTCTGGGTATCAGCAGCAGAGGTTGCAGAAGATAGAATATTGCTGAACAGCGAGTGTACCTGTCTGAGTCTTACTTTGGAAGTTTCCTCTCAGGGGTGTACTCCACTGTGTGAGATGTGGGGTGTCAGAGTGCCCCTAGTGGGGGATGTCTCCCAGTTAGGCTCCTCAGGGGTCAGGGACCCACTTGAGCAGGCAGTTTGTCCCTTCTCAGATCTCAACCTTTGTGTGGGGAGATCCACTGCTCTCTTCAAAGCTGTCAGACAGAGTCGTTTGTGTCTGCACAGGTTTCTGCTGCTTTTTTTTGTTGTTGTTATTTAGCTGTGCCCTGTCCCCAGAGGTGGAGTCTACAGAGACAGGCAGGTTTCCTTGAGCTGCTGTAAGCTCCACCCAGTTCGAGCTTCCCAGTGGCTTTATTTACCTAGTTAAGCCTCAGCAATGGCGGGCGCCCCTCCCCCAGCCTCGCTGCTGCCTTGCGGTTAGATCGCAGACTGCTGTGTTAGCAATGAGGGAGGCTCCATGGGCGTGGGACCCTCCCGGCCAGGTGTGGGATATATTCTCCTGGTGTGCCGGTGTGCTTACAGCACAGTATTGGGGTGGGAGTTACCCGATTTTCCAGGTGTTGTGTGTCTCAGTTCGTCTGGCTAGGAAAAGGGATTCCCTTCCCTCTTGCACTTCCCAGGTGAGGCGATGCCTCACCCTGCTTCAGCTCTTGCTGGTCGGGCTGCAGCAGCTGACCAGCACCGATTGTCTGGCACTCCCTAGTGAGATGACCCCAGTACCTCAGTTCAAAATGCAGAAATCACTGGTCTTCTGTGTCGCCCACGCTGGAAGTTGGAGACTGCAGCTGTTCCTATTCGGCCATCTTGCCTCAAGAAGGAATATTAATGATTTTTAACAGCCAATTGTGTACTTACAGTAATAGAAAAAAGTTCATATTTCAAAATCCACATTAAATACAGCCATTTCTTTGCTAATATGTACTCCCTCTTCGAAACATTTCATGGTTTGAAATTGGAATATGCTGAACCATAATTTCAAATTCAGTATACTCCCTATCCCAAAGTTTGTGTTAATCTCTTTATTAAAATGTTTCAAAATTTGCAAATGTCAGCTGACTGAATGCTAAAGAGAATTGGAGGACAATTGAATTGTGTGCCATTGACTAAATGCACTTTACATCAGAATCTGATTTGAGTATTATTTAATTCGAAAAAGGCCCATTTTTAGGAAGCCAGAAATTAAAATGCCAAGGAGAATAATAGTAAGTCAAATCTAGGTTCCAAACTTACTGATTTTATTTACTTGTTCTTGTTATATCACAGGTACAAGAAATGAAGTGTTCTGATATAATCATATGACTATTGTGGGAGGCAAATTAATGATCCACCAAAGATGTCCACATTATATTCTGTGGTACATGTGAAGATATTGTGTTACACGGCAAGGCGGAATTAAGGTTTTAGATGAAAATAAGGCCTGTAATCAGGTGACTTTAAAATAAGAGTTTGCCTCATTTATCCAGCTGGGTCTAATATATTACAAGGGACCTTAAAAGATGGAAGAAAAAAGAATAGTTAGTTTCAGAGAAATGAAATGTGAAAATGACTCCACCAAACATTTAGTTAAGAAAGGTCAGTTTGGATTTTGGTTCTGCTTACCGTATTCATGCTAGTTCAGTTATTATAAAGTAAAGATTCTGCTTGTACAGTTGCACATATATGCAAGACCACTGTCGGAGAGTACGGAAAAATTTCCAGAAAAAGAACAGCTATGGACTGAACTGTGTCCCCCTGAGGTTCATATATCAATGCTCTAATTTTTACTGTGACCGTATTTGGAGGAAGGAAGTAATTCAGGTTGAATAAGGCCATAAGAATGCGGTCCTGATAGGAATAGTCTCCTTATAAGAAGAGACACCAGGGAGCTCACCCTTTCTCTCCACTGTGTGAGAACGCAGCTAGAACGTGGCTGTCTATAAGTCAGGAAAAGGACTCTCATCAGAACTAAACTATGCCTGCACTCTGACCTAAGATTTCTAGCCTCCAGGACTGTGAGGAAATAAATATCTATTGCTTAAGCTACCTAGTGTATGGTATTTTGTTATGGCAGCCTAAGCAGATTAATGCAGGAACATATTGAGTGAATGAGTACAATACAGGTCATAGAGTAAAACTCTTATGGATTTTCATTCTTGTATTTTATAACAGTAATGACTATTGTCCTCATAGTCTTTGAGGATTTGACCATCCTCAGGCCTTAGTTTCTTCCACTCCCGCTCGTATAATTGAGGCTCAGTCCTCCCACTCCATAGAGATTTTTATGCTGTTTTTCATAACGTTCACCCTTAACTTCTCAATCTGCTTTACCGTCTGATTCATTTGACCTGCTCCTTGAAGTTGCTTCAAGCCTTAAGCTTGCATGGCACTTTCCCTTTATTTCTTTTGGAAGGTGCGTCACCATCACTGGCATGCCTTACACGGATCCAAAACTGACAGTGAGAACACAAAATAAATGGCAAATTAAAGCTCATAGCAGAATAAACAACAATCACTGCAACCCACACTCCAGTGTGTGCCACACTAAGTGGCTGAAGGTGTTCGTAATATGCACAGTTCACATTGGCTGTGAATACAAAGAGATAGTTATAGAGAAGTTAAAGAGAAAGTGATTTTTATATATATGTATATATATATACACATATATATACACATCTCAGTGATACATACAGTAATCAATTACTTTCTATAGAGCTTTGTTAAGTGAAATTTGGATATAGTACATAAAAGTTAGATTTTTTCCTGTCTTTTATGGATTTCATTTACATTTCTGTTTGTCAGAAAGGTTTTTTCAGAAAGTACAAGAAACTGAATACAACAAGAACTGTCTTATGGTAACATCCTATGAAAAGGAAAATATTGCTTGTGACTCAAATTGTATTTGTTTTCTTAATCCACCGACTATCTCTGTTTGTAGTTTTAAGTGGTTTATTAACATTCATGAGTGAAGAAATACAGTGCATGGCAGGTGACAGGGTGTGGGGCAAGAAGAGGGGAGGACAAGGAGCATGTCTTCTTTCTTTCGTCATTTATAATAGCTGTAAAAAAAACCTCAGATTTTATCCATACAGGACAAGCATTGCCGAGGAATGCTGCACTAACCTTTTGTTTTGTGTACTATTAATACTTGCCTTATTTTTGTCTCCTCTCTTTACTTTTAATCTTATGAATGAACAACTCTGTGTCTCTACTATACAATAGCAATATTCAGAGAAGGAAGGGAATGTCTTCCCATTGTATAAAAGCCAGGGAAGAAAATCTGTGAAGTAGACTGAGGAACAAAAAATCTGTGCTCTTCAGGCAGATATAAAGAAGACTTTCAGTATTAAGATTTCTGAATATCTTTTGTAATCATTATCTTGTTAATCACCCAATTCAAAGATCTTATTATATAATAAAAGATAGGTCCCACTGGTTCTTCACTAAAGGATATTTAGCCAAACATAGAAATCAAATTAGAAATTTGGTATCCTTAAATCTCTAGACTCTTCCTATGTGTGATGAATATTTACAATTCGATTGTCATCTATACCTTTTGGCTAAGATCAAGCGCAGAATTCAATTGTCATCTAAAGAAGTGGCTGCATTGCAACTATGGGAGGTGTTTTGTTTTTTTCTGATGGAGTGAAATGGATGTCATAAAGATGATAGGCAGTTTAATCATTATTTTATCCCAAAATGCTTAGTATCTTCACTCTTGGATATACTGACTTCCACTAAAGGAAATTCGAACACCTTGTTTTACCTTATCCAAACAGGGATATTGCTTTTTATTTACAGTTATCTCAGAATTTTGAGAAAGCAGCAATTAAGACAACTCATACTCTTAAGGGCCAGGCGCGGTTGCTAATGCTTGTAATCTCAGCACTTTGGGAGGCTGAGGTGGGTGGATCACGAGGTCAGGAGTTCGAGAACAGCCTGGCCAACGTGGTGAAACCCAGTCTCTACTAAAAAATACAAAAATCAGCTGGGCATAGTGGTAGGCACTTGTAATCTCAGCTACTTGGGAGGCTGAGGCAGGAGAATCACTTGAACCTGGGAGGTGGAGCTTGCAGTGAGCGGAGATCGCACCATTGTACTCCAGCCTAGGTGACAGAGCTAGACTCTGTCTCAGAAAAAAAAAAAAAAAAAGACAACTGATACTCTCATTAACCAACTGTCATATACTTTTTCAAGATCAATTACCAGGATTTCTGCAAGCTGAGGTGTCTGAGAAGATGGTGGGCAGATAACTATAACACGAGACTCCTTACACACACACACTTTCCCACACACACACTCCTTTGCACTTCAATGTAAGCTGCTACTAAAACTCCCTTTTTTCCCCTAGCAGTGCCAATATAACAGTTTTGCTTTGCAGTTGCAAGAAAACAGACTAGGAATAAACATTGGACTAGTGCAGGCCAGAATACAGAATATGAGATTTTAAAAGTCTTAGAGGGAGAAATATTCTTCTTCCTTAGGCAGCATTCGTGCAAGTTACTTCAAAGAGATACCCCTTAGTACATACCCCATGTTGACTTTGAGATTCTCTAATTTCTGGAAACCTGTAGATCCAAGGATGACTTCCTCATATATATTGTTACCAATAAATTCTAAAAGAGATTTCTGTTTGCTTTGCCTGATTTTCTTCAGAAAGTAAAATAAATTTCCACTCTCTTCAATATGTGGTGATACCTGTTTCTTGGAAATTCTTTATACTTCAAAATTCAAGCCTATGTTGAGATTTTGATAATTACCTATATGTGTATAACAAACCATGACTCACTTTTCTGAAGATATTTGCCAACACTATGTAAAAGCAGAGAAAATAAACTAAAAATGTTCTTAACAAAAATAGATTCTTAAAAACTATGCAGTAAAACTGTGCTAACTTTGTGTCATAAAAATGTCCCTTAGATTGTCTGCCAGAGCCTAATCACACAGCCTTAGTAAGTTTAATTATTTGATAGAAATCCATAGTTACTATAAACAGGTAATTAGAAATGGAAGGCTTCTACAGTGTGATACTGTGATAGTAGAAAGAAATAATAATTGAGAATGCAGAAGTGGGGCTAAAAGTGGAAATCTATGAAAATTGAACATAAGACATCCCAAAATATAAATTTCCAGAGTCATTTAATACATGGAGTTATCAGTTAGGTTGTTTATTCATTCAAAAATATTTATTTGGCACCTGTAGAAATAGATACAATAATTGCTATCACCTAAATTGTCCTCACTCTAAGCCAGCCACCTCTTAAGCTTTTCTTCTTTATTAACTTATTTAAACCGTGTGTAGAAAGTCAATATTACTGTTATACCCATTTTATAGATAGTAAACAGAAACACAGAAAAGTTAAATGACTTGTCAAAGTCACACACCCAGAAATGACTAGAGCTGTTTGGTCTGCCTCTAGAACCTATACTCATAAACACTACACTATATTTGTTCTTGAAATCCAATTGACTTTCATAATAACTTGCTTTGGGCTATACAAATAATTTCAAAACAGAAATTTACTCAAATTGCTATTTGTCCTTTAAAACTGGTTTCCTACTGCTTCCATAATAATACATTATTAGCTGGGTACATGGCCACTCAGCTTGAGACTGCATTTTCTGTATTTTCTAGTCTTCTTTGTAGCTAGATGTCTTTCTAATGGAATGTGAGCAGGCATAACATTCCTACTTCACAAGATTAAAGGAAATATTTTTTTCTACATCCCTCTTGCCCTTTCCTATAGGTTTTCAAGTGTTGTTGGTAGTGGCAACCCAGCTGCAACTATGTAGGCAATAGCAACATAAGAATCAAGACAGAAGTAAGTTGATTTTTATGTTGTATCTGAATTACTTCATGGAGCAGAACCGTTTAACAACCTAGACCAATCATTTCTAGGATGTTATGTTGGACAGCAATAAATTTTAATTTTACTTAAGCTATATGGTTGCCATCTTTCTTAAGGCATCTTAATGTGTTTCTTATCTTATACAGAACTAATAATGCATTGTGCAACAATAACA
The DNA here is from genome assembly GCF_002776525.5 of Piliocolobus tephrosceles. NCBI lineage: Eukaryota > Metazoa > Chordata > Mammalia > Primates > Cercopithecidae > Piliocolobus > Piliocolobus tephrosceles. The sequence goes on from NW_022300975.1 coordinate 787,069, forward strand.
TTGCATTATTGGAATAACTATATCATTTATCTTGAAGGCAATTATTTTCACACACAGTGGCATTATGAAAGGGAAAATCATTTGGATAAGCCAGAAGAGAACTAGTCCTTAGGTCTATGTTGATTATGTTCTATCTCTAAATGTGTCTTATTATATATTGATGATGAAAGAAGGACCTGTCTCCTTTCTCTCTCTTTTTTTTTTTTTTTTTGGTTTTGAGACAGAGTCTCGCTCTGTTGCCCAGGCTGGAGTGCAGTGGTGCAATCTCGGCTCACTGCAAGCTCCGCCTCCTGGGTTCACATCATTCTCCTGCCTCAGCCTCCCAAGTAGCTGGGACTACAGGCACCCGCCACCACGCTTGGCTAGTTTTTTGTATTTTTAGTAGAGACGGTGTAATCCAGGATGGTCTCAATCTCCTGACCTTGTGAATCCACCCGCCTCAGCCTCCCAAAGTGTTGGGATTACAGGCGTGAGTCACCGTGCCCAGTTGTTTTTTTGTTTGTTTGTTTGTTTGTTGGTCTCCTTTCTCTAAAGAGAAAGACAATAAAAGCAGCAGGTATACTTTTATGAAAGTACAATACCAGAGAGAAGAAATTTTACAAGACGCTAAAGAGGAACGAGTCTAAAATTACCAGAAGAGAGGGGAAAAAAAGAGAGCACAGTGATTTCCCAAGATAACTGATGCTTGAGGTAAACACTTAGGAATAAGTAGGAATTTCTTGTGCAGAAACTTTGGGGAAAGGTATTCTGGACATAAGGAACATCAGTTATAAAAGCAAAGAGACACAAATTAGCATGAGAAAATGACTAAGCAAAAGTGTTTCCGTATTGTTGGAATATAAAATGGAAGAGTAATGAAAAGATGATATGGGAGAGTTGCTTAAGAGTGTGTGCTTTATACTGAGAGCAATGTGAGGGTCACTGAAATTTTTAAGATATGGGACATATGGTAATATGTATTTATTTAACATATACCATATATTGTGCTCTCTGCTTGATGTAAGAGATACAGAAAACTGAAACATGATGTGCGTCCTCAATAAGCTCACAACTTACTGGGAAACCACTTAAAGAAACAGCAGCAATGCCTTGTGATAAGTGCGTGATCGGTGCTCTGAGGAAGGCAAATGCCTTGTGCTTGTGTTATGGAAGAAGAGCAGGATGTGGGAAGTCATAAAGATGAGAAGGAAGGCGGCTCTTCTACAGAACTGCAAGTAGTTTAATAGCAATGCTGGTGGGTAGGAAACAGCAAGAGTGACAGAGAATGAGACTGGAGACTAGTCAGGAACCATGCCAGGAAGGTCTTTATGCCATACTAAAGACACTAGATTTTATTCTGAAGCCAATCACAGAATACGAAAAGAAAAATTGAGGAGGTACAGCCAATAGAAGTGATGCATGAGGGACAGAAAAGAATATGAACAGAATTTTGTGCCTCACTGAACCACTGGCATGATGGGGCCTTGAAATCGGAAATAAAAGTGACGGGGTCAATTCAGGAGCAGAGAAAGAATGCGCTGTTGCAGTAGGTGTCCATTAAAGGGCCTGCCCTGTCCACAACCCTCCATGAAGAAGGCGACCCATTTTCCTACACAACACTCTGGCCATAGCTGAGGTAACTGAATTAAGGATCTGACCGAGGAATAGACAATTTGTAGTTGGGGCCTGACAGTAATGATGTATCCTAGCATGAAAGAAGAGCCGGTGAGAAATATCCAGGTAATGAGGTAGTTAGCAGCAGGAACTGACTTTATAAAGTTGCAATGCAGAAGTTGAAACCTATGACAGACCATGGTGAGCCATATACAAATCAAAGTGATGAGGAAGGTGATACGTAGAAAGAAGCAGAGATGTCCTGGAGAGACTGTAAGCTCTTGACAGAAATGGAGTGAGAAGCAGTCACCTGAGGTGCTTGCTGCTGATGGCATTCACTGTTCATGCCTTAGAACAGACTCACTTTTCCTTGAGGAAGTGTTCGTGATTTTCTCTTGTTTGCAACCCAAAGAATCTGACTAAAAAAGAGTCACCAACCAGCTCTGTGCCTTTTCTCCCTCAACCTCTGCAGGGGGCTTTAAAAGTGAGGATCACAGTTGAAATTATTTTAGAAGCAATTTTTTCCTTTCAGAAAATTTCTATCTAACTGATCAATAAAACCTTTAGATTGACTATTAAGAAAGTTATGAGTGACACAGTTTTTAGACTTACAGGAGTTGAGACAGCGTTGTCTACTGCCCCACTCAGTATAAAAAGAAAATGCACAGACCTTGCAGGAGGTAATAAAGTTAATCTCCCTTTTCCACACTCTTCTGCTCTCTCCTCTCCTGGGCAAGTGGCTGGAAAAATATGTCCAGTTGCTACCAGTGCAGGGGAGAAATGGCTGTTGCCTTGCCCTGCCTGGAGACTCCAGGAGAGTGTGCAACCTCGGTGTTCCTTGTGCCCACTCTCAGATCCCCACAGAGGCATTTGGCAGCCTTAGTCAGTAGGTGGCAATGAGAAGGGGGAGGCAAGGCCAGACTGGGGCACCAAAGAGCAAGGATGGGCCTTAGAGAACCTGTTCCAGAAAAACATACATGGTGTGAGTTGGACCACCTATTTGCTGAGCTTCCAAGACCCCAGCACATATTTCTTTCCTCCATTGGACTCTACTTATAAAGCATAAATATAAAGGTAACGTTATGAAGAATTTCAAAATGGAAACTTCAGAGCATTAAACCCCAAATATGAGCCATATTTAGTTTGGAGTCCTATTTGACTGTATCGGTAGCACGCCCATGAAACCAGACTTCAGTTGATGAAATCTGCATGGGGGGAGGGAGAAAATTTGTGATTAAAGTAAGTATTTTATAAAATAAAACAAACTCCAATTTATTTTCCATCCAAGGAAATCTTATTTATAAATTATTTGATGAAACAGAACAATTTGATACATTATTTTTCCCAAAAAGACTATTTATTTGCTAGATGGAATTCCCAGGAAATTATCGCTCTTGCTAAAAAACAAAAACAGAGCAGGTACAGTAACAGAAGTATCATAAAAGTCACATTGTAAAACAGTATTTAGAAATTCTCATAATATAGAAAGTCATTCTGAGAATTTGCCATCTCTATTAGTGACTCAGTGTTTAACTTTTCCATGTTTAAGAATTTGTTCTTCACCCGTACAAGATAAAAGACTGTGATTTCCAAGCTGTTATAACCATGTCCTATTGGCCAAATTCCCACTGGAATGTATTAAAAGGAGAAACCTGTCAATGGAGATGTAGCTTGGGACTGTGGGCCTTGAATCTGAAACACGGACAGACTTGGAGAAGTAGTTTCACAATTTGTACTTATTTCTTATCAAGCAGCTATTTCTTTCCTGCAAGCAGAAAAATAACAGCTTTTTGTTGTTGTTGTTCTGTTTTCTAGAGGAAGGGAGAGAGTTCCCAGATTCTAAGCAATATGCTTATATTTCTAATCATGCAGAAAAATCTTGGAAAGGGCAGTTGTTAAACCAACCAGTTGTTTTGTTTCGGAGGCCTTCAGAAAAATGCAGTGTTATTCATAAGAACACTTTTCACTGAAGTTGCAGCAATGGCTCGCACAAAGCTTCTGGTTAACAGAAGAGAGACAGAGGAAGGAGTTCAAGTACGAGAAGGTAAGGGTAACTTCAAATCACAGAAGTACATGGGAGCAACAGAGTGGCCAAAGAGGACAAGAGACCACATAGTGAGCTTTTGACACCCTTAGAGTGGCTCAGGAGTTATTATTCAAGCAAAAAATGAAAAGATGATTTTCCCCTGGCAATGATTAGTACACGCCATTGACCAAGAAGGAGCTCTTGGGATTACAATGTGCTATGTCTTGGTTCTCACAGAAGTTTTCTTTCCTCTAATGAATAGCCAGTATAATGATTTGTGGTGCTATCCTAAAAAGTCATGCCACAATCCCCATAAATGATGCTCAAGACAGCACCAGCTTGTTGTCACCTCTCTCTGTACTCTCTTTTGTTAGCTGCAGGAAGACCCTCAAATATGGAGATTTGAAATGTAAAGGAAAAAACAGAATGGAGTTTATTATTCAGCTGGGATGTTGCCCATATGTCCACATGTGGTAATAGTGTTCTCTCTTTCTATATGTGTTCTCAAAATGGATAAGTAAACGCCACAGCCCTGAGTTAGTGTGGGGCGTACTGGTGCCCTCTTAATGTTTAATTGCAGGGGAAGCATTCCCTGGAAAAGAGCCAGGATATCTTGTGAACTGAACAATTTTCGTTTAGTGCTGACTCTGCCTAGTTGACACTGAAGTGCTATGATCTTATTCACTGCCCCATACCCAAAAGCTGTGTGCAATTTTCTGCTCTGCCTGGTAAGGATGATTTAGCCATTGTCCTGTTTAGGTGATAGCTAATTTAATCACTCATGATGTTAATGCAATGTAATACATATGGTAATACTCATGGCACCCTGCTTAGGGAGCCTTTGGGTTATTTAGTGTCAGCCCATTCCACTCACCTAGACAGAGCTCAGGAAGGTTCATTCTCTTCCCAAAAGCATTCTGCACTCATTAATTTTTGCAATGTTTTGAGTGTGAGGCAGATTATATTCAGCTGCAATAGCAGCACTATACGTATTAGTATTTTCTAGCACATTTCTATGTATGTAGCTCTTTTGGACATTATTTGACAAATAAAGGATATAGTTACCTGCTGGGCATCAAGCTTATGTTGTCTCAAGCCTACATTGGTTTAAGTTCTTATGTTACTTCCCTGCTGCACTGGGGATTCCAATGCTCAGAAAACAACTCTTTCCTTGGCACAGTTGGAAGCATAACCGTTATCCCATCTTGCTATTGGAAATGATTATAGTCACCCAGACATGAACTCTGACCATAGCATTGCCTACTTTAAATACAGTCCCTAGGAAAAGTGTGGTTTATCTGAAGTGGTGAGTGGGGTTACAAGCAGGGGGTTAGCTTGATTGTCAATACAATCATGAACTCTACGATATTATACCTAGAAGTCACCCTAGAAATGGCTCATTCAGTTCATATATATTAAGTGGAGACAGAGAGGGAGGAAGAGAAAGGGAGAAAGAGTGAGAGGGAGAGAGAAGAGAGAGAGAGAGACAGAGTAGATACCTCAGGGTCAAGAAGGCTAAATGTTTTGCCAAAATCATCCAACTCAATAGTTTCAGAAATGAAAGTAAACCAGATTCCCACAATTTCTTGTCCCATCACCCCCCATTCCCTCCAGAGACAGTTTGACAAAGCCGTGACTGAGCTTTGCAGAAACTTTAGATTCCAGGACCAATGTCCTGATACTCTTAGGCAATGCTGCGATTCATTCTGCCACAAATCATCTGACCAGTAAATACCGAGCACTTTTAAAGTGTCAGACACTGAGCTTAAGACACAGGAAACCAGATATAAAAGCCATATAAAGGCCATATTGAGCCCCTCTGTTCAGACATATCCCTATGTTAGACCATTTCTTTGGCAACCAAGGTGCCATCTGAAGTATTACTCCTGAACAAATCTCTGTTGTTGAGCAGAATTAGATGGTACAGGGTAAAAACAGTTTTCAGTGAGTCTGAAACATGAACATATAACTCAATTAATTTGGAATATTATCTACAAAATATGTAAGTATTGTCAGGGCTCAGAACATGCTACCCCGATTATGGCACCTTGGAGTAACCTCAGTTACTCTCTGAATTTTTCCTGCCTTTCTTCCCTGAAACAAGGTTGTAAAAAAATTCTCCGACCTATCTCCTTTGAAAGTAGGTTATACAACCCTCATTCCAAAAGGATCCCTTGTATACCCAGAGGTCAAGAAGAATCTGAAAAAAGAGTCTGGATGAGTTCCCCCAGTTTATTACCATAAGATCACACATAGCCTTTTGTCCTCCAATCATACTTCTTCAGGACTGTCCATAAAAAATACACAGCTTTCCCTGGGTCTTTGCATTTTTATTTCTGAAGACTCGGGTCATGTATAATTTCCATGAAATACATTTGCTATGCTTTTCTTTTTTTAATCTGCCATCGCCGTAGGGTATAAGCATGAACCTTGAGATGGGTGAGGAAAAGATACTACCTTTTCCCCCTGTAGTATGCACATGGGATGACAACATAAACAAATAGTTTTAAATAAACAATAAAACGAAAATAGAGTATCTTTTTACTAGCTGTAAACAGTGGAAATAAGTGCATTTAGTAGATATGTAGGAATAGAAGAAAAGCACAATGGAAGTAGCATATTGGAATTAATCATTTTTTCTCTAATTTATTGGAATTGCTTCCTACGAGAGATGAGATTTCAAGGCTTGTTTGAGTGATGAAGAAAAGGGAACTTGTCTGGGAGAATCAGAAGTTTTGTGAGAGAAAGCAATTTGCCCAAGGTCATGTAACTAGCCAGTGTCAGAGTAAGGAATTAAACACGTTGAAAAGAAATGAATGTTTCTGTATCGAGTCTCTTTATAAGAGCACCTTCAAGTTGATGTCAAGAATTTTCTCCAGGAGGTAGAAAAGAATTACAGTGACCTTCATGAAATAATACATCGTGTCTCAGAGAAAAGAGACTCTGAATTTTTCAGCTGAGAAACCTGGGTTCTAAGGGCAGATCTGAACCTACTTTCCACATTATCCACAAAATGCTCTCCAAATCTCTGTCAAACCTAGAGCAAGACTAACTACCCCTCTGCAGAAGAGAAAAACTTGCTTTGTTCAACCTTTTATCTAAGGAGTATAATCCTCATTTTCCTCTTGAAAATAAGAGTAATAAATGAATGCAAACATTCACAGCCGATTTCTGTCAAGAATCTCTCCCAACTAATTAACCCGAGTACGAATGGAGCAAAGCAAGCAGCTTAGCTGATCACAGAAATGCCAAGTCAGAGAGAAATGTCTTTCAATTAGTCATATCATCCGAATCTGCAATTTTACTTTCCTTAGGATCAAATTCCATCCATTTCCTGAACACCGTATCTCCCAGTCCCTGGCCATTCTCTTATTTGCTTGTTTTTCTTCATAGCAAATATCCCTATCCGAATTTTTATATTTCTTCCCACTCTCTTCCCCCACTGGAGTGAAAGCTCTGTGAAGGCCTAAGTTTTTGCTGTAACCATAGTATCTAGAATTGGATATAGCACAATGATAACATCTAATAAATATTTATTAAACAAATACATATCTAACAATAAAATCTTCTAATTTTTTTCATTTTTTAAATGGCAACAAAAATTTCTAAAAGCACACAATTACTGAATCAAAATTGAGAGTAAACAAATATTTTCATGACACTATGCTTTACCATTAGTGTGGGTGAGAGTTACTAAATATTACATGCTACATATTGTAAATACTATCTTCTGATAAATGTGAATCGTAGAATTCAACCTGAAGAATATACATGACATACATGGACACTTCACTTCAGACACCAAAGATTCAGAAAACATGTATTGAGACTCACTGATAGAAGTTACTTAAAACAATCCATTTTTTATTTATTTTTAGTTTTTAGTCTTTAAAATGTTAAGATATTTAATTGAAAAATAAAAATTATGTATATTTAAGGTACATAAGGTGATGATTTTATATTTTTCTACATTATATACTGATTACTGCAGTCAAATTAATCAACACACCAATCACCACCCATAGTTACCCTTTGAGTGTGTGTGGGGTGGGGCGGGATGAGGACACAATATCTCTCATATAAATTTCAAGGAAACAATGGAATATCATTACCTATAGTATAGTATTTCACTACACTATACATTAGATCCACAGAACTTAATTATCTTACAGTGGAAAGTTCATACCTTTGATTAACCTCTCCTCACTCACCCACCCCCAGCTCCTGGCAACCACTATTCTGTTCTGCTTCTATAAGTTCAACTTAGATTCCACATAAGTAAATTCTGTTTTGCAGTATTTGTTTTTCTGTGTGTAGGTAATTTCACTCTTTTAAGAATTGCTGATGGAAGTCACTTAAAACATTTCACTTTTTAAAAATGTTCAGTTTTAAAAATATACATAAAGATGCCCAGATGCAAAATAATATAATTCCTTAGAAGACGTTATTCCAAGAATGGCCATAGAATTTAGAGTCGGCTAGTCTTGGGTTTTGGATCTTAGATCTGCTGCTCATTGAGCCCATGACCTTGGCTAACTTATCCATGCAAAGATTACATTTCCCTCTCAGTAAACTGGATAAAATAATATCCACCTTGTAGTAATGTTGTGAATATTATACATTTTATCAGCATTATATTTAAATATTATTTATATATTAATGTATCCAAATAATTATTTTCATAAATAATGTAAAGTCTGAGGCATTGCAAACCACTAACAGATACATATTCTTGCCCAGGCTATCCTGCACATCCCATCTACTTCTCTCAAAGTCTTCTGGCACTCAAACCCCACTGCCCAAATGTTAATTGCATTGGTATGTTTACAGTATTGATAGAATCTGACTTTTTCCCAAGTTTTAGTGAAAATGAATTTTGGAAGACAGGAATTAACTTACTCAACTAATCAATTGTGGATCATGCAACATTATATCTCTGTGTTTCCAGATTTTCCCAGTGTCTCTGGTGTGCTTTAGTGATTTGTGTGCATGCTCTATTTCTCCTACAAGATCATGTGTGCCTTCAGGGCAGGATGTGAGTGCTTTCATCATTGTATGCCCTGAAGAATCTCAGTGCCCTTCACATTGTTAGTACTTGAAAGGTTTGTTTAATGACTAAAAATGAATTTGATGAGAATCTCACAGGTATATTTTACATGTTTGCCACATATAATGTGTACATTTAATTGATACACAGAAGCACAATTTTTAATATTAAAAATTTTTAAGCTTTTTAAAAACTTTGAGTATTATAACACTGTACGTCATTCTGTAAATCAATTTTGAGTGCAAATACAAGTTTTGGTAACTTATCTATATTGGTAGCTTATTGCTAATGAGGTTACTAACATCTTAGAGTTATTGAATATTTTTGTTTCCTATTCTATGAATGAGAATTTATAATCTTAAGCTTTTTGTTTGTTGAAATGTTTATTTAAATGAAATCTGTATATATTCTGGAAACAACTATTTTATCTTATTATATGTACTGAAAACTCAGTAGCTCATCATCTCATTTTAAAGTGATTTTTAAGAGGTTTTGTAATTTCAGTGCTGCCAAATTTGACAATTTTTAATTCACATTTATCTTTTAACACATACATCCAAACTTGACCAGAGATCTTAAAAACAGTCACCTATATTTTCCTTAACACGTAAAAGCTGTACTTTTACATTTGGACTTTATTCCACCCAGATAGGTTTTTTTTTTTTTTTTTCTGGTATAGTGTGAAATAGAAATAGGTTTGCTAACGCCTGTTAGGTAACTAACTTTCCAGTTTTTGAGCAGTCTGCCTTTTCCCCATCGATTTACATTGCCAATTCTGAGATATATGAAATATCTATCTATGTACATAGCCCTATTCTGGTGTGTATGTATGTTTAGGTGTGTACCTGTGTGCGTTTGTGCCTATTCCTGTGATAATTCCATTTACTTAGTTACTGCAGACTGACTTTAAATACTGACATCTGGCATGTGGTAGGATAACCTCCCTCTCATGACTGCTCTGGTTTGTATTGCCTCTTCTCAGTATATGGTACCTACTAATTTTTGAAAATTCAACCATATATGAAAGTATATTTATAGTTTTACTTAATTTTTTATTCAATCATTTCTAGACATTTGTATTAAAATGTTTCTAATGCATCTTCATTACATTTTTCTTAGATCACTTTGCTCTGACTAGCAGGACAGGTAACATGATTTGTGGGATGCAACATACATTGAAATTCTTGGGGTCCTTGATCAAAAAGTATTAAGAATGTCAAGACGACGAGAGCAAAACATTAAACCAAGCATTTCCTAGCTCTTCTAAATGCACAGCTGTCGTTTCCTTGGAGCCAGTCCTCCTGTCCAGCCACATCCCTGCAGTGATTGCTATGCGCTTTAGAGTCATCTCTCACTGTTTTCCCTTCAGTCAGTCTGTCCTCCTTTTCTGGAGCTTCCATGCAATGCTACAGCCATTGCCTATTCTTATTATTTGTCTTTATTGCCCTATACTTTCTGAACTTCACATGTTGTGTCCTCAGGGTTAATAACCAGAGCTTCACAGTGCCCTGTTGGCACAGTTGTTCTATCTGCCAGGTACCCATATCTTGTCAGTAGCAATGTTGGCATAGTCAATACACATGCTACTGCTTAACTCTCAGGATTTATTTCCTACACCTTTGCATTTTGTGTAATGTCTTTACAACTTTTACATTCCATTGGCTATCTTTCTGTCCCTCAGAGAACTCAATATGCTTTCTGACTCAATACCTTTGTATTTTTAGTTCTTTCTGCCTAGAAGGTTCTTAAGCAGATCTGCATATGGCCAGCTTCTTTTTAGCATCTAGGTTTTGACCCAATGTCACCCTCCTCAGAAGTTTCCTTGGTCAACAGCATTTTCTAAAATTATATAATTTATTTACTTGCCAAGTCATTACATGTCTCTTCCTGCTAGAATGAAATTTGTCATAGAGGGAAGCCATACTTGTTTTGTGCAGCTCTATATCCCGTTTAGTTACTAAACATAATAAATATTTGTTAAGTGGATTAATAAATCCTAGAGTTTTAGCAGATGGAGGGGATGATCAAGAACCTTCCAGGGGGTTGGGCTTGGTGGTCGACACCTGTAATCCCAGCACTTTGGGAGGGCAAGGCAGGTGGATCACCTGAGGTCAGAAGTTCGAGACCAGCCTGGCCAACATGGCGAAACCCCGTCTCTACTAAAAATACAAAAAAATTAGCCGAGTGTGGTGGTGGGTGCCTGTAATCCCAACTACTCAGGAGGCTGAGGCAGGAGAATCACTTGAACTCGGGAAGCGGAGGTTGCAGTGAGCAGAGATCGCACCATTGTACTCCAGTCTGGGCAATAAGAGCAAAACTCTGTCTAAAAGAAAAGGGAAAAAAAAAAAAAAAAAACCCTTCCGGGGAAGAGTACAATACACCAGAGAGTGGAAAGAGTGTGGCATGTAAAAAAAAAAAAAGAAAAAAGAGTTAGGAGATTTTAGTGGACAGTTTCCAGAGCCTTGATATTGAAGCTATTGTTTTCTCATTCATACACTGAATTTCTTAAAGGTAGGGGACTGAATCTCATTTATCTTGATGACTTTAGACCCTAGCACAGAATGTCACTTATGTTGGGTTTTAGTTAATGGTTATTGAAATGAATAAATAAATTTCTCTTAAACATTATAAAAATGTATTATGGCTTTATTCTTAAGCTAAGGAGAGATCTCTTATCTTTTTGTCTTATTAAAAGAAAGCTCTTCTGCATTAATTCAATAAATTGTGTTTGAAAGTAGGTTACATGGGTGCTGCATGGTGAACAAACTCTGGCTTTGTTTTATCACCTGAGGTAGTGGATAATAAATTCATCAGCTGAGACTTATGATGGTGATTAGGGTGGAGATTCTCTTAACCATGCAATTATGAAGGTGATCTGTAAATTCATTTTTCACAAAAGCTTAAAAGGCTGACTATCTGGGCCTTCAGCCTCACATATGGCACCACTACAGCTGGACGTGGAAGGCAGTGCCACTACCCTCAACAAACGAGGCATTCCTTGCAACTGCCTGACTCTGAAAGTTCAAAGGTACCCAAAGGCTTCCTCAGTATTTCAAGTGGCAGACCCATATGCCATAGACGTATTCTTGTCAGACATGAGGCTTTAGTATGTGAAGTTCCTCTCACTCTCTTTGGGTGATTATAAAGGATGTAGATTGAGAATTGGGTGTAAGAATAAATATTGTTCGTAATAAGGAGGGCAACAAGTTTCTGCAAATAAAAGTTAAATACATATCACAGTGAGTACTCACAGAGTAGTAGGTGATGTAAATTTGGCTGCCCACATAGTCTTGAACATCATTGAAAAGGGTGACAGAGGCCAGACGCAGTGGCTCAAGCCTGTAATCCCAGCACTTTGGGAGGCTGAGGCAGGTGGATCATGAGATCAGGAGATGGAGACCATCCTGGCTAACATGGTGAAACTCCGTCTCTACTAAAAATACAAAAAATTTAGCCGGGCGTGGTGGTGGGCACCTGTAGTCCCAGCTACTCGGGAGGCTGAGGCAGGAGAATGGTGTGAACCTGGGAGGCAAAGCTTGCAGTGAGCCAAGATGGCACCACTGCACTCCAGCCTGGGTGACAGAACGAGACTCCGTTTCAAAAAGAAAAAAGAAAAGGGTGACAGATTCGATTTTTTCTCTTTAGAACACCTACTGGCTATTATTTTAGAAAGTGAGTATAGAACTGCTGGTCATTTCAAAAGAATGGATTCTTTATTCACTTGCTGATGCCTTTAACCTGTCTGGTATTCTGATGTTAAGCAAAGATTAATTGAACACTCATATGTTCAAGACAGAAATGTAAACCTCTGATCTCAAAGGCTATAATATACAGTAGAAAGGATCTTGCAAGTAGAGTAGTCGCTACAATACTTATGAAAGATAAGAAGAAAGGACAGACTTGGGCCACCTGAGTAGTATCACAAAGTAAAATTCTATAGCTGTTTGAGGTGAGAGAGATGAGTTCCAAGAGAAGCAGACGGTAAAATATCAATCACAAGATCCTTCTTGCATGCCTCAGGGTTGAAAAACGTTTTGAAATAGGGGAAATGGAAAAAAAATTAATGAGGAAAAAGAATCGGAGTATAACAGAGTGAGGGGCAACAGCATAGGAGGTGGGTGAAAGTGCAAAATATGGGCTCAAAATAAGAAAGACGCCCACTGAACTGAAACATGGGGATGATATATAAGAGTATTTGATGAGAGCTTAGACAGACAGATTGGTCACAAAGAAATTATAGTGATGGTAGATGCTAGGCCTTTAATCGCTAGATGATTATAAGCCACTGAAAGATTTGGAAGAATAATTTTCTTAAAGGAATACTTTAGAAAAATTGATTTAGTGGCAGTGTGAAGAAGACAATGTAATTGAGAGGGAAAAGAAACAAAGAAAACCATTAGGATACCATTGAAATTATTCAGAACCAATTGAACTTTAAGATCAAGAACTACGGCAGCAGCATTTAAAATTGAAAGCAAGTATTCCATCATGGTTGAACTAGTTTACAATCCCACCAACAGTGTAAAAGTGTTCCTATTTCTCCACATCCTCTCCAACACCTGTTGTTTCCTGATTTTTTAATGATTGCCATTCTAACTGGTGTGAGATGGTATCTCATTGTGGTTTTGATTTGCATTTCTCTGATGGCGAGTGATGATGAGCATTTTTTCATGTGTCTGTTGGCTGTATGAATGTCTTCTTTTGAGAAATGTCTGTTCATATCCTTTCCCCACTTTTTGATGGGGTTGTTTGTTTTTTTCTTGTATATTCGTTTGAGTTCTTTGTAGATTCTGGAAATTAGCCCTTTGTCAGATGAGTAGATTGCAAAAATTTTCTCCCTCAAGGATCTAGAACTAGATGTACCATATGACCCAGCCATCCCACTACTGGGTATATACCCAAAGGATTATAAATTATTCTACTACAAAGACACATGCACACGTATGTTTATTGCAGCACTATTCACAATAGCAAAGACTTGGAATCAACCCAAATGTCCATCAGTGACAGACTGGATTAAGAAAATGTGGCACATATACACCATGGAATACTATGCAGCCATAAAAAAGGATGAGTTTGCGTCCTTTGTAGGGATATGGATGCAGCTGGAAACCATTATTCCTAGCAAACTATCACAAGAAGAGAAAACCAAACACCGCATGTTCTCACTCATAGGTGGGAACTGAACAATGAGTTCTCTTGGACTCGGGAAGGGGAACATCACACAATGGGGCCTATCATGGGGAGGGGGGAGGGGGGAGGGATTGCACTGGGGAGTTATACCTGATATAAATGATGAATTGATGGGTGCTGACGAGTTGATGGGTGCAGCACACCAACATGGCAGATGTATACATATGTAACAAACCTGCATGTTATGCACATGTACCCTAGAACTTATAATAAAAAAAAAAAAAAAGAATGTTTTATGTTAAAGAAAATAAAAAAGTTGACTATCATTGAATGGAAAACAGAAACATGATTATACCCAGAAAATAAAGGCCGTAAATGGTTAAAAAAAAAAAAATTGAAAGCAAGTAATAGAAAAACAAAAACCAGAAAATAATTATCATATCAACAAGAGTTGGAAAGAAGTCACAATTTAGACTGTTAATGATTAGAAAAGAATATAATTCATCAATTCCTGATTTGGAGAAAAAAGGAAACTTTTTTTCTCTTTTATTTTCCTTTTGTCTCTCTTTTTTCCAAAAATCAATCTGTGGTACACATCTACCTAGTAAAATGGTGATATAAGAATAAAGAAGACATAATCCTTACTTACAAGTTTTAATAATCTAATCAGGGAGACCAACAAATAAATTTCACATAGTGTTGATTTATAAGTGCTGGAATAAAGAGTTGTGTAGCATGCAATGGAAACACAGAGGGGGAACATTTAATTAAGACCAGATATCTGTGAAAGTTTCCCAGAGGAGGTAATGAATGTTATAAATTTCATTTGATAATTAAAAGATATTTAGAAAAAAAAAGTTGAGAGAGGGCACAATATTCAGAGCATAAAACAGGAACTTGTTGATACTTAGATACCTGGAACAAGATTATACCTTTGAGGAAAAAAACCCATGTCTCAACAGGTAGAAGAAAGCAAAGGGATGTTTGTGTAATGGAAAACCATGCTTGCGGAAAAATTCTCCTCCTAAAAGGTAGGAGAGCCATTACATTTGATTTTAGACATTTTAGGTTTGAGGCTTTAGCAGAAAAGAAGTTTAAAATGTCTATCAGGTAATAATAAGCATGTGGAGCCTAATGAAAAAGCAAGACTGAGGCCGGGCGCAGTGGCTCACACCTGTAAGCCCAGCATTTTCTGAGGCTGAGGCGGGTGAATCACGAGGTCCAGAGTTCGAGACAAGCCTGGCCAATATGGTGAAATTCTGTCTCTACTAAGAACACAATAATTAGCCAGGCGTGGTGGTGTGTGCCTGTAATCCCAGCTACTTGGGAGGCTGAGGTGGGAGAATCGCTCGAACCCGGGAGGTGGAGGTTGCAGTGAGACGAGATCGCCCTACTGTACTCCAGCCTAGGCGACAGAGCAAGATTCCATCTCGGGGCGGGAGGGTGGAGGAAGCAAGATTGGGGCTGTCAGATTTATGTCTAGGTGTTACACACACAAAAAAATAATTATTAAGGATTGGAAATATAGTATTATAAGAAAGAGATTATGGTACACAAAAAAAAAGATCAGAAAAGAACATTGAAAAATGTATGTATTTAGAAGACAGTGGCAAGATTTGATAGATAATAAGATTTTTTAAGTAAAAATATTAAGATTTAACAAGGCTTCAGGAAGAAAGGAAAAGTTTCAAGAATGAATGGATATTCAATACAGACAAACAATGTAGAGAAACACTTGGCATATTACAATAAAATGTTTAGAAATAGTAAGTTAATAAGTCAATACAAAAGCTAAGAACCACAAAAAGGTGATTGGATTGAGTAGTTTGGAGGTTACTGATGACATGAGAAAAGAATTTCAGTGAATAAACATAAGGGAAAATGAGTTGCAAGATATTAAGAAATTGGTTACCTGGAAGGAAAGACAAGTCATGAGTATAGATAACTCTTTGATTACATATAATAACACTAAGAGCAATACCAGAAATACGTGACTGACAGTTTTTAACATGGAAGAGTATTCCCTCCACGTATACACAGAGGCACAGTAAACTTTGGAGAGTGAGCGAAGAGGGGTATCAAAAAAAGAAGATAATCAAACAATAATGCCCCAGTGGAAGACTGACTCTGGAAAGAAACAGCAAGTTATCTTTATTGTCCATAAGAAAAAATTATAAATGAAGATAGGTTATTTTTTGTATTGTGGTATGAACACTTAACATGCGATCTACCTCTTAACAAATCTTTATGTGTACTATACAATACTGTTAACTACGGGCACAACATTGCACAGCAGATCTCTGGAACTTTTTTATCTTGCAAAACTAAAAGTTTGTTATCTGTTGAACAACAAATCCATATTTTCCCCGACCTCCAACCCTGTCACCCACCATTCTGCTTTCTGTTTTAATGACTTTGACTATTTTAGATATCTAATTTAAGTGGAATCATGCAGTACTGACCTTCCGTACATGGCTTATTTCATTAAGCATAATGCCCTCCAGGTTTATCTATGTTGTTGCAGATGGCAAGATTTCCTCTTTTTTTTAAGGCTACGTAATATACTGTTGCATTCATAAACCACATGTTCTTTATCCCTTCATCTTTTGGTGGGTATTTAGTTGTTTTCATATCTTGGCTATTGGGAAGAATGCTCCAATGAGCATGAGAATAAGTACATTTCTTAGAGATCCTCATTTCACTTCTTCAATTATAAACTCCCAATGATATTGCTGGATCATACAAAAATTATATTTTTAAATTTTGAGGAATTATTATACTGTTATTCATAGTAGCTGCACCATTTTACAGTCAGACCAACAATGTAAAAGGGTTCTAACTGGCCAGGCGCAGTGGCTCACGCCTGTAATCCCAGCACTTTGGGAGGCCAAGGCGGGCAGATCATGAGGTCAGGAGATCAAGACCATCCTGACTAACACAGTGAAACCCTGTCTCTACTAAAAATACAAAAAAATTAGCCGGGCATGGTGGCGGGCACCTGTAGTCCCAGCTACTTGGGAGGCTGAGGCAGGAGAATGGCGTGAACCTGGGAGGCGGAGCTTGCAGTGAGCCGAGATTGCACCACTGCACTCCAGCCTGGGCGACAGAGTGAGACTCTGTCTCAAAAAAAGGGTTCTAATTTATTCTCCTTCCTCACCAATACTTGTTATCTTCTTTATTTTTATTTTTTATGATAGACATCTTAACATATGAAAGGTTAACCTCATTGTGGTTTTGATTTTATTTCCCTCATGATTAGTGATGCTGAGCATCTTTTCATATACCTGTTGACCATTTGTATGTCTTTTTTGAAGAAATCTCTATATAAGATGTTTGCCCATTAAAATCGTATTATTTGTTTTATTGTCATTGTGTAGTAGGAGATCCTTCTGTATTTTGTACATTAATCTCTTACCAGATGGATGCTTTGCAAATATTTTCTTTCAGTCTATAGGTTGCCCTTTCACTCTGTTGACTTTTTTTTCTGTGTAGAAGCTTTTTTATTTGATATAGTTTCGCTGGTCTAATTTTGTATTTGTTGCTTATGCTTTTGGTCTTCTATACATTAAATCATTGCCAAGTTCATTGCAAAAATCTTTAATGAAATATCAGCAAACCAAATTCAATAGCACATTAAAAGGATCATACACCATTACCAATCAAAATTTATCCCAAAAATTCAAGATTGTTTTCAACATATGCAAATCAATCAACATGATGCAGCATAACAAATTAAAAGATTAAAATACCATAATTATTTTAATAGATGCAGAAAAAAATTGACATATTCAAAACATTTTTTGGTAAAATCTCTTAACAAACTAGGTGGAGAAGGAAAGTAGCTCAACCCAATAAAGACCACATCTGAAAATCCACTGCTAACATCATTCTCAATGGTAAAAAACTGAGAGCTTTTTTCTCTAAGATCAGGAAGAAGGCACAAAAACCCACTATCACCACTTCAATTTGACATAGTACTGGAAGTTCTAGCCAAAGCAATTAGGCAAGAAAAAGAAGTCAAATAATCAAAATCGGAAAGGAAGAACTAAAATTGTCTCTATTTTCAGAAAACATATTCTTACATGTAGAAAATCCTAAAGACTCCAAAAAAATGTGTTAGAACTTAAAACAAATACAATAAAGTTTCAGGATGCAACATCAGCACACAAAAATCAGCTGCATTTCCATATAATTATAGAAATTATATAAAAAATCAACAGTAATATTAAATAATATGAAAATGAAATTAAAAAAAAATCCCATTTATAATAGCATCAAAAAGTTAAATTAATTAGGAATAAACTTGACCAAGGAGGTGAAAGATGTGTACACTGAAGACAATATATCACTGATGAAAGAAATTTAAAAAGACGTAAACAAAGAGAAAAGCATTCATGTTCATAAATAGGAAGATTTAATATTGCTAAAATGTCCATTCTACCCAAAGGGATCCACAGATTCAGTGCAATTCTTCTCAAACTCCCAGTGACTTTTTTTTTTTACAGAAAAAGAAAATACAATTCAAAAATCCATAGAGAACTAAAAGACCCTGAAGAGTCAAAGCAAAAGACAAAGATGGAAACATCACACATTCTGATTTCAAAACTATAGTGATTAAATATAGAACTTGTGTAAAAACACACATTTACATGGAACGGAATAAAATACTTAGAAATAAATCCAGGCATATTCAGTCAATTAATCTTTGACAAGGGTGCCAATGATACACAATGGCAAAAGGACTATCTCTTCAACAAAAGGTGTTGGGAAAACTGTATATTCACATGCAAAATAATGAAACTGGACCCTTGTCTTACACCATACACACACAAAAATAATCCAAGTCAAAATGAACTAAAGATTTAAATCTAAGATCTGGAGCTATAAGCTGCTAGAGGGAAAACTGATTTTTAATGTAGAGGGCTTTGTTTTGTTTCAGTCTTTAAAAAGTTGAAAAACACCAAAATATATAGCCTCCAAATTCCCTGAGAAAATTGGCAGAATTTGGTGCTAGCTGTATTGTACAGGGGCAAAAGAAATGTTGAAGATGCAGCCATGAATTTTGGTTTGACAACTGGGAAAATGATTTTTTTTTTTTTTTCAGATAAGCAACAAAGAAGTTTGGGTAGGTTTGGAAAAATAAGAATTTTGCTCCTAGTGTAGTGAGTTTTAGAATCCCCTGGAGATATAGAATAAATATTTAAATATTTGGAGCTCAGGAGATAGATTTAATTCAGAGACACCTATCTGTTCATCATTCATGTATTCAATCAATACATATTGAGTACCTACTGTATGTCAGTCAGTGTTCTAGGCACAAAATTACTCTCAGGGAGATTACATTCTAGTGGGGCTTTTAAAAGCAATAGAAGGAAATAAATTCACTCACGAAGAATATGCATTCTAAGAGAAGGAAATGAGAGACTGAACATTGCGGGACTTTAAGAGACTGCCGAGTGGCAGAGTCAAGTCACTCCAGCCAAGCTTAGAAAACCCATAATTAATACATATTTTCAATCTTTGCCAATGAAATTCCGTGGTTGAAATAGCAAACTGACATATCGACTAAGGTAAAGATGAAATGATTTTAATGTATTTAGTAATAAAAAAGTGTGTGTATGTGTGTGTGTGTGCATGCATGTGTGTGTTTTAATGAGGTATTATAGCAAGAGGGGAGTTAAGGATAAGGATATTGATATTCTAAAAGATTCTCTAATAGCAGTGTCATTCAATTGATTTTTAAAAAATTTAAAGCACTTATTAAGAAAAACACATGCATGATGCCACAGGCATTCTTTTCTTGGATTAAATTTTAATTAATTAGATAAACAATATTAAAGTTTAACAGCTCTATATGTGGCATAATTCCTTATACACACTGATATCATAGCTGAACATTAACAAGAACAGATTAAAAGATATAATTAAATTCATTGAACTTGCATTACAACTACTGAAATCCATTGAGTTTGAATTCCAACTACCGACTGACTCGAGCTTGCTACCCCAGCATCTACCAGCTGCAGGCATGTATAAGCCATGGGGTAGGAGTAGTTGCTTAATGCTATTAGATCACGAAATGAATGATTTTGATTTGTTTGTATTTGTATTTACATGTTGTTGTGTTATTATCATGTGTTTCCACAGAAAATTTCTGGATTGCTTAAGTTAATGAACTGCTATTAAGTTAATGAACTACTACTGTTGACCCATAGACAATTATTGAACAGCAGAAGTCTAGAGATTCTTGAAATATATCTGATTTCAAAGACAATATGTGTTGTTAAACCTGTGTTTGAACCCTTATGTAATGCTTTTTAGTTCATTGACCTTGAAGAGATCCTTGAAATCCTTCTTGTTAAGGCACAGAAACACACACACACACACACACATTTTTATCATAAATATATTAAAAATTGTTTAGTCTATCTTACTTGATGTCAGTTAGCTATTTCAACCACATAATCTCACTGATGAACAGAAAATATTTATTAATTATGGGTTTCCTGATTCTGCAAATGTCATTTTATTTATTTGAGAAATAGTAATTGGATTATTCAATAATTTGTTATAAGGCTAAATGTAGCAGTTACAAAAGGGTAGCTATTAACACATATATCATGCCATCATCTGGCCACACATGTTTTCACAATGTAAAGGAAACGAAATCAAATTTGCTTACCTCGATATTTCAAATAGTAAGAAATCTAAAAGGATTTCAAATACTAAGAAATCTAAAAGGTTGAGAACCATGTAAAGTTTTGTTTAAAAATTAGATTTTTTTCTAATTCTACAAGAAAATAAACAGTCGTAGAGAATAAAGAGCCATGAAATCAAGGTCAAATAGGGGAATGACAAATAGTTATATTGGACAGATGTGTAAATAGCTTCATATTTCATGTGGTCTAATTAGAGTGCTTGTGGAAAAATGAGATGTACAAGAAACAATTTTCAAATTACTGTTTCTTTGTTTAAGTGATGAAAAATTAAGCTGTGTGATCGGCTACTTTAAAAGAAAGGGGAAATCCTGAGAAGCAAAATGTCCATTTTCATTCTGGATTAATGATTCCCTATCCAAGTGTGAAATTAGATAAATACATATTCCTTCATGCAGAGCTAACATTTTGAAATGCCCGGGGATTTTTGACAGTGTCACAGAGTGTCTGTTTTTCCTTTCTGCTTATTTTCCATAATTTTCAGAATGGTGTCAAAATGTTTGCTACTAAGATGGAGAAAGAGGGAGAAAAGAAGTTTTATCGTTCACAAAAAAACTTACTGAAAGTGACTTATGAAGACCTCTGCTTCCCTGATACAGCAGATGGAAGGCAAAAATCTGCTTTTGTGCAAATTAAGATGGACTTCTGTTTAGTAATTCTTGAAAGAAGAACTATATAAGCTCATCTTAAGAGAAAGAGGACATCCTTATCCACTGATTCATCTTCTTCACTTTTTTCAGTATTATTTGTGGAAATTACAGCAACTGAACAAAAACATTACCTTAGAAACACAGTAAACACCATGCTCTCTTAGAAGACATTTTAATAAGAACTATATTTGCTTCTGGAAAAAAAAAAATGTCATAGAAGACAACGTACAATTAAGTGCCTGGTTTTGTGCACATTTACTATAATTTGTTTCATCAAGGAATGTTTTACTGACTCCCTTCACAATTTTGATAAGAATAAAGAAGTTCTGCCACATTGAAGATATTTTCAGAGCAGAGCAAACGAACAAAGAAAATGTCAAACCAATCTTGCACCAGAAAGATGTTGTTGTTGTTGTTGTTGTTACGCAGGGCCTTTATGATGCTGCTGGACATTCCCCTTACCATGAAAGGGAAAAAGATGCAGCAATTCCAGAACATGTAGTACACTTCATCAGGATGAAAAAAAAAAAAAAATTACTTTGGGCCCACTACTTTATCTTGTGTGTACAGCCGTCTCCTGGTTCATTTCAAGCAGTGACACAAAATTCTATGTGTCTAATCTAAGGAAAGAGGGTGAGTTGTTCTTACCCTGGATACAGAATCAAATCCTATGAGATCTGCTGGAATTCAATAATAAACATTTACAGACCTTGCTGATTCAATATTCAATTTGACACATTTGGATAAAGCCAACATCTCCCAGCTGTTTCCCAACAAGGTGGCTAGGGAAGCAAAGTAGCGTTGGAGAAACCCCAACAAAAGAACTGACATTTTAGCAATTTTGAATGGGCACGTTTGATGACCCAGAAAATGCCATTCCAACGAATTCAAGAGTAGATGTCGCCAGGTCAGACGGAGTATTCTGGCATCTGGAGAGCACTTAGGTACGATTGGCCTCCCTTGCTCAGGAGGAATACACTGGGAAGCCTTCCAACATGGTTGAAAAGGTTGGCAGAAAAACTTGGTTTTTATAGCTCACCGTTTTAAAAAATGAGAATGCATTGCCATTGAATTTTTGAGTTCTAAGAAGGAATTTTTCTTGAGAGAAAGTTGTCAGTTCATGTATAGTATTTCAAAGGTCTGAGAAAATACTTATTTGTCTTGACTTTAGTTCTCATCAGAACTGGTGTGAATGCCATAATTTTCATTTTTCTTGTAGGAAATAAAGAGGGTGAGGAATAATAAGTAAAGTGACATTAAGTATTCTTTGAGATGCTAACAGATTATGTTCCTGTTTCCATCCCTGTTGCTGGCCCTGCATAGCCCTTAAACACAAATAATCACACTTATACATAATAATCATCTTAAGAACTATGTAATTTAGATCTTACATTTCAAGAGTCCCTTCTCTCCCTTTGGATCAATTCTGACAAATACACTTAGATAAAAGAGAAGTCAATGGCTTCATTCAAACCAACCAATAAGAAACATTTGTTTACCATCTTCTCTAAAAACAAACCTCCAGACAAAGAAAGTATCAGATGGCAAGCTAACTCTTCTTCTGAAGATTCCTCTTTCTCATTTTTTCTTGCTTTGCTGGTGGTTGAGTGACAGTGTCAGTTCCCTATCCAATGGATAGCAAAATAAGATGGTTAACAGCATTTAGTGCTCATGTTCTAGAGCAGAAAGAGTAGTGAGGAGAGGCTGACAAAGCTATCTTACCCTCAGTGATGAACTCCAGTTATACTACATGCCAAATAGAAATCCCTATAACCCTCTGGATTCCTATGGTAACTTAGTAACTATTATTTGCATTCAATGGAAAGAGTTAGCTAGCAGAAGAGTTCAGTTACAAAATCAAATGACTGAAGATATTTCATAAAGTCAGTCTAACAGTGGTTAGGTTGGTTTTGAGATGAGTCAAATATTATTGAAGATGTTCCTGCTATCTTCCATTAAGTTTTATTTTAATACCAATAGCAAATATGTATCATATGCAGAAATTATACATTTTGCCATTTGTCACCCTAAATCATTTACATAGTGTTAACTTAGAGAGAAAAACTGGGGCATAGAAGATATTACACTATAAAACTGTTCAACTTGAGAAATATCTACCTGGAAATTTTCAGCATTTTTTTAAAGTGGTCTTTTGAAAGGTAACTTTTATGCCCATTTAATTAAAATACAACATTCATTTGGATATTGCAGTCAAATCGTGTAATAGATACATATATGCACATAGTCCACTAGATATCATTTTGAAGTATATACCATGGAGTTTTGTCTGGTCTTTGAACTAGATGAATAACAAATTGTCCATTCTCCTAATTCTGATATGGGCAGCTGCTAAACTCCACTGGCTGATGTTTTATGCTTTATAAATAAATAAATAAAAATATATATAAATGACGATTTCTGGATTCTTCCATCTGGGTCAGCCCTCCTGAGATCATTTTGGCTTTTTGGTCATTGGCTAACTTTCCACTATTGGCAGAATGTTGGATATTAAAAAGTATCATATTCATACACCAATCACCTGCACCTTAAAAAGGAAAACAAAATTGTTGGTTATCTAGTCTACAAAAAAAAACATAGCCTCCATCTTTTAGACCACTTTCTAGAAACTATCTCACTTATTTTTTGGATTTCCTTCCCAATCCATTCCTCTGTTGATGCTATTATGACTCATTTTTTTCTCTTACCTCTAAAAAGAAGAAATGTTAATTTGGACCAACTTTTCACTTTTCTTTAGCCCCAGATGAGTGTTCTTGTCTATGTGTGTAAGTACGTTGGATGTGAGTTCTGCTAAAGATAAGAGATCAGGCGGTAAGGTAAAAATATTTCTTTTTTTTCCTTCAGAGTGAGGGATCTTATATGGCTGATATACTCCAGGGAAAGAGTTTAATTTTACACAGATTAAAATCTCATTGGCAAATATTCACCTGGGTATTATAGAACAGTGCCTCAAGCTTAACAGTCATAGTAGTTACCTTGGAACTTGTCAAATTCTCGTCTTTAGACAACACATTGAGATGCAAGGTAACAGTACGTAATCCTTAAAATTTTTATAATTTATTATTTTATATTAAAATTATGCAATCATCCAATTTTTAGAGGGTCCCGAAGAGTATTCTATGGAATGCTAGTTTTGTTCTAAAAAAAATTTGGTCATAAAATTTTAGGAAATATTTACGATTTTCTCTTTATTCGGCCTGCATAATATTTTAGGAAAAAATTGTTTTTTTTTTTTTTTTTTGAGACGTAGTTTTGCTCTTGTTGCCCAGGCTGGAGTGCAATGGCGTGATCTTGGCTCACTGCAACCTCCACCTCCCAGGTTCAAGGGATTCTCCTGCCTCAGCCTCCCGAGTAACTGGGATTACAGGTGCCTGCCACCATGCCCAGCTAATGTTTTTGTATTTTAGTGAAGACAAGGTTTCACCATGTTGGCCAGGCTGGTCTCGAACTCCTGACC
Organism: Piliocolobus tephrosceles; assembly: GCF_002776525.5. Taxonomy (NCBI): domain Eukaryota; kingdom Metazoa; phylum Chordata; class Mammalia; order Primates; family Cercopithecidae; genus Piliocolobus; species Piliocolobus tephrosceles. Next base: position 811,709 of record NW_022300975.1, read on the forward strand.
CGAGGCAATCCATCTGCCTCGGCCTCCCAAAGTGATGGGATTACAGGCATAAGCCACCTCAGAAATGTTTTTAAAAAGTCGGCTATTTTACATAAAATTGTTGGCTTTCAGGTTCCTCTTGAAAAATCATTATCAGGCAACATTGACCCCACTTTACTTCCCGATAGTAATGCCATTTAGGTAGGGAAGTCACTTTTCATTTTGCCGCAGAACCTACTAATCCATCCTGCCACAATTCTGTTCTACTTCACTCATTTATATTGCTTCCATCTCCCTGTAGGCTCTTGATTTTGTCATTTCATGGAGAAACCTTGTGTGCCTAGCTATGCCCCAATTTTATCCTTTCTAGAAGGATACCAGTTAGATTAGGGGTCACTGTACTCCAGCAAGGTCTCATTTTAACTCTGTAATGATACCATTTGCAAATAAAGTCACATTATGAGATGCTTTACAATGACCATTGTTATTCTTTCTGCCTGGTGACCATTTGTTCCCATTTGAGGACTACATTCAATCTAGAAACTGCAGCTATCTATCAATATATTAACTATAGTGGTTACTTGTTCAATAAATACTTAATAATCAACCTACTGTCATATATGAGTGCACAACACTCACTCACAAAAATAATTTTGAGGTATCCCAACTAGCGTCCTCCAATGTCAAGTATGGTGTGTCAATTCTGAACAAGCCAAGCAATTGCTCTTCAGCAAGTGAGAAAAGCCTGCAGGTATGGAGATGACTTACAGTATGCCTTATAAGTCAAAGCAGAATTGTTTTCCCTTACGCCAAAGCAAAAGGCAAAATAGAGGGTTAAAGTAAATACAAACCAGGGATCGGTGGAAGAAGGGGGGATGCATAGGCAGAGCACAGAGGATTTTTAGGGCAGTGAAATTATTTTGTATGATACTATAATGGTAGATATGTGTCATTATACATTTGTCAAACCCATAGAAAATCAACCGTGAACCCTAATATCAACAATGCACATTGAGTGATAATGATGCGTTAATGTAGCTTTATTGATTGCAATGAATGCACAGCTCTGTAATAGTGGGGGAGGTTTGTATGTGTAGGGGCAGGAAGTGTATGAGGACCCTCTGCACTTACTGCTTAGTTTGGCTGTGCACCTAAAACAGCTCTAAACAATTAAATATTTTAAAAATAAAAATAAATAAATGCATCCATACAAAGATCAAAATCAGACATATAAGTGTTGTAAGCATAAGAACACAGTCATTCAGAATCTGACTTGGAAAAAAAGAACCATCAGACCAGTGCCTCTTATGTTGTTTCATCTGAAGCAACATAAACAATCTTATCTTTGACACTGCATGGAAATAGACATGACCAGAGTAGTAGTCTGTAGGTATGGAGATGACTACAAGTAATAAAGAAAAATGCAGTAAACAAGAAGTGAGGGGACCTGTGTTCCAGTCCTGCCCTAGTCACAAACCCATCATATTCACACTGCTTGTCTCTTAACCTATCAGAATCTGTTTCCTTGTCTAAAAATAAATTACAGAAAACAATCTTTAAGATCTTTTATAAAGATTCAAATTTAAAATCTATGAATGAAAGTAGACAGGCTTAAATGATTACCAGTGCCATTATCAGTTGAAGATTCTGGACAGATTAGACAAGGGATGGTAATGGAGGTGCAAGGAGGGTAACAAGAGAAAATATGGTAGGCAGCGTCTTCCACAGCTACAGAGGAAAGAGAGTTTACGCCAAAAAGGGCAGGGTTTAAACTCTCACACTACAACCTACAATTTATGTGACCTCTGAATCAGTTATTTAAGGTGTCTGATCTTTAGTTTCCTCATCTATGAAATGTAGATAGCAAAACCTACCTCAATGAGTTATTATTGGGGCATATGATTGAATTTATAAAATAAATTCTAAATAATAATAATATAGTAGATAATACGAATTGAATGCCTTCTATGTGACAGCTGCTCTTTTAATTTTTTTAAAAGTTTCTCATTATGCATAGGAAGCGAATAAAATAGCAACTATTATTGGCCCATTAAACAAATGAGGAAACTGAAGGAGAGATAGGTCATGTAACTTGCCCAAAGCCACAGGCTAGTAAGTGGAAGAGTCAAGCTCAGGCTGTTGTGATTACAGTCTGTTTTTAACCAGGCTGACATAATATTCTTTCCCTGAGTTCTCTTACATCTTCTTCTGCCCCATATGCTTTGGTATGAATGTTGATGTACTGCCAAAACTCATATGTTGCAACCTAATACCCAATGTAATAATATTCAGAGTCTGGACCTTCAGAAGGTGATTATGTTATGAGTGCTTTGCCCCCATGAATAGGATTAGTGCCCTGATAAAAAAGGCTTGAGGGAGCCGATTTGCTCCTTCTGCCATGTGAGGGCACAGCAACAAGGCACCATCTTTGAAGCTGGGAGAGAGCTGTCACCAGATACTGAATCTGCGGGTGCCTCGATCTTGGAGGTTCCAGCCTCTAGAACTGGGAGCAATAAATTCCTGTTGTTCATAGACTACTCAGTTTAAGGTATTTTGTTATAACAGTAGGGATGGACTAAGATGCTATCCTTCCCAAAACAACAGTTTAGAAAATTTACAGAACTCGTATATTTCAAGTACATAACCCTTTTACTATTGTGACTAATTCTATCATACAGGATCCACTTTACACATTGTCCATCTTGTGAAAAACAAAATATTACAATATATACAATATTATTTTATAAGTTATTACTTCAGTAGCATGAAATGTTGGTAAACTTCCTGAAAAAATGTGTTATAATAACAAATATTTGGTCTTTGCCTCTGCTGCCTGGCACAGAGGACCTAAAACCTTTGACATTTCCTTAATACATGTCTGTTGTTATTCCTAAGAATTCTCTTTTGATCATACTTGCGTTTATGAAAGTGATGTAATTTAGGGTGGAGTTCCTCTATAGTCTCAGGATGAGAAACTAGGGGATGGTAGAGGCAGATGGATATTAAGCTTTTTATAAATCCTTGAACAATGAGTTTTGAAGAGCTTCCAGGTTGGTGAATACATCAAGGTGTTGAGAGGGTGGCAAGCCTGGAGAGGGCATGGAAGCTTCACCCTTCAAGCAATATTAATTAACCATGCTATTATGAAATGGAAACCAGTAACTTTTCCTCAGCCCACACAATGTAGAACAGAAACTGGAGTGCTAGTAGGGACAGTTTTGTTTTGTTTTATTTTCTGTGCTGTAGCCCTATATGGAGACTGGAGTTTATGGTGAAAACCTGTGATCTTTTTTCAACTACAAACCACTGGTAACTTAGACTAAAGCACTTCCCTTTGAAGGCCATTTACCAGTGTGTTATTGGACATTAACTGAATCTACCTCTATGACTGAAGGACATAAAATGATCTTGAAATCTGAACAAGATTATTTGGATGATATTGAAGAAATTTCTATAATAAAATGGAAATAGTTTGTACAAAATCTTGTTACTAGGAGAATACAAGCAAGTACTCACCTCTTTTCCTCTAGGATCAAATTTGGAACTGCGGGAGAAACTGCCAGACTTTTCCGTCACTTAAACAGTACCTTATAAACAGCACTAGACTGACCAACAGTGAGCTGTACAGTTTGTAAATGGAAGTTCCAAGGTGAACAAACATCTTGTTTGGAAGGTTACTACTCTGACCAAAAATAGCAAAAACAAGTCAGATTGGTAGGCTGAGTTTCATGCTGGAAGTGATGGAAGAATTGAAGAGCTGTAAAAACTTTCATGTTTGCGTTTTTACTGACCCATCAGAGGTGGCCAATAACCTGGACCTATGGTCAGTCAGAAGGGCAATGGAACACTGGCCTGTTGAAGGAATGCCCATATGTGGAGCACAGCCCTGTGGAACTCACTATGGGCATTTGAGGGATGCATTTAAGTAGGTCCGATCAATGTCTACTGGTAAAACTCCTTTCCAGTTTTGGAAGAGGATTGGAATCACCAAGTGGATATTTTGTTGTACTCCCTTGAATCCATGACATGGATGGACCTTAGATGGTTGCAGTAATGCAAAGATAGGCTAAATCTAGACATAATATTCTTGCACCTTCCAAAATGCCAAAGACCAATAAGAACTATTTTGTTCGCCAACAAAAGAGACAAATACTGCAGGCAGATTCCCCAGAGGAAGACTCTGAACACAACTAGCAAGTCAGACTGATTCTAGTATGTCTAAAGGGCTACAAATGGGTCTTGATAGGAAGAGACACTGACTTTGGGATGGTCTTTGCTTATCTGGTGATATACACAAATATTTAGAGTGCTATACTAGAACAGAAGATATTGTACCAAGTTGCAAGACTAACTGTTATTTCTTTGGACCAAGGAATATACTATGTAGCTTATAATGTCCAACAATCGGCAGAGAGATATATTCCTCAAGGTAATAGATTGATAGAGAAATGAAACGGGCAATTGAAACGTTGGTTTTCTAAAATTGGGGGAAATAAAGGCATGAAGGGCTAGCTTATACACCTTCGTGAGGGTGTGTTCACACTTGGCAAGAGTGGGGCTAAGAAAGTGTCCCCAATAGATATATTATTCTGTTTTTCTGATGCATCTGGGAAAGAGAGGGTGGGGAAGCACCCTGGCATGATTACAATTTTTTTTAAGGTAGGAGTTTGCTGATATGATAACTATACATATATTTTAAAAATTTATTTTGCACATCGCTTCAACTTTTCTTTTTCTACCTGATTCAGGGGTCACAAGACCAGGGCTGCAACTACAAGTGCCTTCATCCCATCTGGCAAAATTGAGTTAAGTGTTAAGAAATAAAAATAAAATCCTAAGTATCCCAACTGATATAACAGACCCTTTCTTGGCCAAGGAGACCACAGAGAAACCTTAAAAATTGAGTTTCCAGCCATGAAGAGATGGGAGGTTGGACACACCTTGTTATACCCCCTCCCTTGCTAACTGCCATTAAACTTTCTTTCCAAGAGTTAAGCAAGAACCAACCCTTTCGAAAGACTTGCTCTACCGCTGAATTCAACCAACTGCCTGATGCTGCTGTTGGACTCTCCTCCCCTTGTTCAGGTTTTGACACAATAACTGACCAGCATTCCTTCCTGATACGTGACCACTTACTGGTTCTGGCTGGTTCACAGAAGCATGGAGGGCTAGCTCTGTGTCCTCCGTTTCACCTTTTGATATATATAACTCAATTTTACTGCATTTGAATATTAAATCGTCACTCCAAAGTGAACATGGGATGTACATAACATGCATGTTTGCTTACTACATAGGTACTCACTCCTACTTCACAGATATTTATAGCTCCTTCTATAATCTGTTGAATATGTATTCTGAACCATTGCATTCAGCATAAATTCCTTTCTTACTCTTCCTCCTTCAAAGTATCTGCTTTTGGTTTCAACCAGAGACTATACTTCCCAGCCTCCAGGGTCACCAGCCTGAAGCCTGCAACTCTTTATAAAAAAATAAAGCTCTCTTTTACAGATCTACAGATCTTGTGATCATTATGCCAACATATTAAATGTAGCTGTACTGCCTAGTAATCAAAGTGGCCCACAGTTCTGTGTCTATTTAACCCTACTCTGGATGGATAGTAATGAACTCAGGGAAAGGCACTTGCTAGACTAGTATTGCTGCCTGCAATCTAGACCAGTATAGTGATTGTACCTAATGTTTTTTCCAAAGTTGGAAAAGTTTGGTTATAAATGGAGAAAAGGAGAAATTGTAGTTGAAAGTAAAGTAATGAATAAATGTATAAAGTAATGAGAAAAATCCAATATTAACTCAACATCTTGGAAGAGGCCCAGAATGAAAGATACTTTCTCTTAGCTCAATTCTACCAGATGCATGAAAAGATGAGGCAGTGTATTGCTGAGACCACTTCCTGCTTTGGGAACCCAACAAGATTAAATGGAAGTTTGCAAATCTGAATGGTCTTGCCTGGGAGCCATTTCTATATGATATAATAATGAACTGGACTAATTACTAATGACCAAATGAGACTCTAATAATGTAACAATATCTTTTAATTGCTATGAGCCTTTCATAATAAACAATCCATCGTCAAAAACCAGGAGTGGTATATGGCATAATAAGAAATGTGTCTGCTCTTTGTCTTTGCCTCCTGGTGCAGAACTTCTAAAACCATGAAAATTTCCTGAGTGTTGGAAGCATGTTTTGTTATTCATACAGAATGCCTTCTGATCACATCTAAGTTTATGCTAATGAAGTAACATAGATGGAGGCCTAGCTTCAGGATGGGGCTGGACACCAGAAAGACTAAGTGACTAAGTAGAGTATTGGAAATTTCAGCCTCACCCACCAATCTCCAGGAAGGGGAAGGAAGGTAATGGCTGGAGATTAAGCTTCATAAAAACTTCTTGAACAAGATTTTATGAGCTCTGGCTTGGTAAACACATCAGTGTGTTGGAAGGTGGCACACCCAGAAAGGGCATGAAAGGGACACATCCTTTATCCTACCCCATACTTTGCATTATGCATCTATTCCATTTGGCTGTTCCTAAATTGTGTCCTGTGTAATAAACCAGTAAACATAAGCAGAAGTTTTCTGGGTTTTGTGAGCCATTCTAGCACATTTTTTAACCTTAGGAGGGGTTTGTGGGAACCACAGATGTGGTCAGTCAGAATACTGGTCAGTCAGAATACTGTGACAGAATACACAGATGTATAGCTGGTCAGTCAGAATACTGTGACAGAATACACAGATGTATAGCTGGTCAGTCAGAATACTGTGACAGAATACACAGATGTATAGCTGGTCAGTCAGAATACTGTGACAACCCGGACTTGGAACTGATGTCTGAAGTGTGGACAGTCTTGCAGGACTGAGCCCTTAATCTGTGGGGTCTGTATTATCTCCAAGCAGTTAGTGTCAGAATTGAAGTGAATTATTGGACACCAACTTGGCATGCAGAGAGTTGGAGAATTGCTTGTTGGTGTTGGAAAACACCCCAGAAAAGGTAATGTAAAGTTACTATGTAATAGCATTTTGGAGTTGTAAAGAACTCTAGTAATCAGCTAAATCCAACTATTACTTAATGTAGATGAGCAAACCAAGGTAGAAATTGTAAAATGGCATGTCCAGATTCATATAATTAATAGAAAGGGGTAATTTTTCCCCAGACATTCATCCTGTTATTCTTAAATTTTTTAATACAATCATGGCTTGTGAAGATTGACATATTCTCAAATTGTATTATGTGTAACAAAGAAATCAATAAATGAGTCCAGAACATACACTTCTAACATATTTAAAATAAGAGTTTCAATGATCCTCTGGCTGGTAAATAACCCATTCTTTCCAAATCTGCCGTATTTTAATGATGATGAATCCAATGGCAATATTCATTCTGCAGTTTAGAAAAACAGCTAGTGCTATGATTATTTAATGTTTCAATTCATATTTTTGCCTTTGTTTTATTTCACTGTGATTTTTATTAACTGAATCTCTGAGAGTTGTGTGAATGTGAATGTTTACTGAATACTTAAATTCAGGACAGTCACTGTTTGTATTCCTGTTACCTTGTTTATTTTTAAGTCAAAATTCTAGTACTTCATGTTTTTATTTAATCAATAATCTGACTCCTTCATATGTGCTTTAAACATAAAATCATAAACATATATGTTTCCAGGTTGACCTGAATAGTTACAAACATAACTGAATGCATACAATTGCAAATTTTTTTTCGTTCCACTATATTTACCTAAGAGGCTGAACAGCTGTCTCTCAAGCAAACAGTGTAGTCTTTACCATCCTGACACAAGAGTATTATATTCTTTAAAGGGAACCCTAATAGGTACTAAATGTCAAAAATGCACTTGAAAACTCTTAAAAATTAAACTTGAACTAAAATAACCAAGAAAACCTAATATTAAGACTTATGTCTCAAAGTAAAATAATTGACAACTCTACTCTAACCAGCCTATCTGCCAGAAAATTTTACTTGGAATTCCTAAGATATCTTCACCTTAAGTACTCCCTTAAGAAGCTTATTTAAATGAGTCCCTTTGTAGTTAAAAAACCTATTTTCCTCTCCCTTACAATTAGAATAATATGTGATTGCATGGCAATGGCTACTATGGCCATCTAGACATTCCTTTGTGCTGGTATTACTTACATTTCAGTTTTAAAAGATGTGCTTTTCTCCAGTACGCTTTACTTTCAATAATTCCAATTGCATTATTTTCTGGTATGAAAAACCAGAATACACTATTGTCAGCCTTGCATTCTAAAGGGATGCAATTGATTCTTAGGATAAAAGAGCCTCTAACCAACATACTGTATAGCATAAGCAGGTATTATGCACCACATTCCTTAGGACAGATGAAACCCACAGTAGCACAAATTTACATGTATATCTCAGTGCTGCAGTGATGGTTTCCTGTAAGTATGCATAGAAAATAAAATGCAAATAAATACACCATTTAGGGCTGCCACTACTGAGGCAGCTGTGGAAAGACAGCCATGTTTTTTCTTAATTAAAGTTTTTTACTTTGCTTCAGTTAGTCAATTTAACACTCTTCAAGAGGCATAATGTATATAGTGAGCTAGTATTTAAACAGTGAGAGCAGCTTAACATTCAGATCCTGCAGACTGTCTGACAGTCTTTTTGGAGGAATCTCTAAAGACTAGGTGGTACCTTTAATTGTGAACAAATAAACATTAGTCTGGATCCTGTGAACAATTCAACAGATGAAATGCGACAGAAGTTTTCTCTGCACGTGGGTTAACAGCTAATGTCAAATACCTCTCCATCTTCACATCTTAGAAAAAGCCTTATAGCAGAGAGATTAATTTTTTTTCTGTCATGAATCGCCAAGACCTGAAAACATCTGTTTTTCATAAAAAAGGTGATGCATGCCAAAGGCTAGGCCCTCTCACTCTCTAAGAGACAAAGCTTTTGATCCTTTGAAACAACACCATTTCATTTTGTAAGATGTATTCAAACTATCTCCTATCTTATTTCTCTGAAGCTGAAGTCATTGGAAAAATTAGCCCTCTATATTTAATTGCCTATAATTTTGCTATCAAAACGGCCCATCAAAGTGCTCTACAGAGGAGTGATTGAAAATGAGAGACAAGTGTCTAGCTATCTGCAAAACTAATTTGAGCACTAAATTAGAATCACTGTTTTTGCTTTGCCTGTATCTCCTTCATTTGCATCTTGTATACATACCACCTACAAAATGCATATCTTTCTTTCCCACATCTATCTTTTTAACATTATGCTAAATGATGATACCAGAATGCGTCTGTCGGCTGAACTCGCAATCAGATTGATTTTAAAGAATCAAATCCCAAGTGTAGGAAATGAACAAATTTTAGAGATGTTGTTGATTTAAACATCTATAAATGTGTAGTTGAAGGGAGGAGGCAAAGTACATATGAGAACAAAATGGTAACCTTTAATTAATATATGGTTATTTAAAGACATCTTTGTGACTTTTCAGAGTCCCAATAAAGTGCATGACTAATTCTGTAATTTCTCCTATCTCAAATCTCAACCATAATTAGTTTCACATCATCTTCCTGTATAACCACTTGCTCAACTCTTATTTTTTTTTTTTTTTTTTTTTTGAGATGGAGTCTCACGCTGTCACCCAGGCTGGAGTGCAGTGGCACGATCTCAGCTCAATGCAACCTCCACCTCTTGGGTTCAAGTGATTCTCCTGCCTCTGCCTCCTGAGTAGCTGCGATTACAGGTGTGCACTACCGCATCCAGCTAATTTCTGCATTTTTAGTAGAGACAGGTTTCCTTATGTTGGTCAGGCTGGTCTTGACCTCCTGACCTCAGGTGATTCTCCCACCTCGTCCTCCCAAAGTGCCGGGATTACAGGCATGAGCCACTGCACCCGGTCAATTTTCACCTTGTTTCAAAAAGCATTGCTCTTCTTGTTTCAAAAGGTATTGTTCTTCCTGTTTCAATAGGTGTAACTTCAAATAATGACATTAGCATAAGACTGTAACAGGTGGGATAGGAAATATTTTGCTATAGTATGTTGTCTTGTGATTCATGAGCCTCTTCCACTCAAGAAATTAATGTCAGCCTTGGCCCAAGTTGGACTAGGACTGCCTCACCGTTTGTTGTATGCTCTTTCCGATGTTGTGTTTTTACTAAAATGAATGATGAGGCATAAAATAGAGATGAACACATGTAGTAATTTTCCAAGTAGAAAAATTTAGGGAGGTTATGGTTTTATGAAGTTGCTGGGCTTAGATGATCTATAAGCGGTTCAAAAACCTAGGCAACTTTAATTAAATTCAAATATTCTAATTTAATTTTAGTCTTTGCATTACAGAGATGTGCGTTTTTCTGAATCCTTAAGAGAATGAAAACTGATGGAATAATGATGTACTACTATTGCAATGTTACTAAAATCAAAGATTTGTTGCTCCCTTTTCTATTTCCTCACATTTAGCATTCACAGAATGTGAAAGTAATATAGATATTACAAAATATCCGATGATTCACAGGAACTTCCTAGAATTTTCCTTGCTACACAGCTGTAGAACACACGAAAGAGAAAATTTTTAAAATGTGAAGAACATTTTCTGTATATATGTGTGTGCATATATATGGGTGTGATTTTAGATGTATAATTATATATGTGTGTGTGTATATATTTTCAGTAAAAAAAAATAAGTAAAACAAGAGAAATTAAAGCATGAAGGAAGATGGGATGCCATTTTCATCAGAAAATTGTGGCTCCACAAATCACCCATGCCATTTTATGTGCATGCTTTGTCTGTGCTGCTTGTCTCTGCCTGGACCAAATGCACTTGTCACCATTTGGGTTCTCTGAGAAGCAGATTCTGAGATGCAATTAGCATGCAGGAGTCTGTTTATTCCCAGTTTTATTGGGGTATAATTGGCAAATAAAAAGTATACATATTGAAGATATATGATGTAGTGTTTTGATACACATATATAGTAAAATGAATATCACGATTCCGAGAGCTAATTAGCATATCCATCACCTCACATGTTACTTTCCTTTTTTTTTTTTGGGTGGTAAGAATACTTACGATCTGTCTTCTCAGCAAATTTCAAGCACACAATACATTGTCACTAACTATTGTCACTATGCTGCATGTTAGATCTTGAGACTGTATTCATCTTATAACTAAAATTTTGTACCCTGTGGTCAACCTTTCCCCCTTCCCTCCACACCCCTCCTCCACAAACCTACACTCCCAAACCCTGGTAACCACCCTTCTAATCTCTATTAGTTTGACTTTTTTAGATTCCACATAAGATTCTTATTAGAGAGTGCTCTGGGACTTAAAATCTATGGAAGGGAGGAAATGTAATCAGGATTGGATGGAGAGAGAAATTGGTTAGTGATTCAGTCTCAACAAAGCTATCATCCAACCCCACAGAAAGTTATTCAGCAGGACCAGATCTTTAGAGTTGTCCCAGTTAAGGGTGAGAGGCCTGAACATGTATACCTTGATATTCATCAGTCACTGGGGATGGGTTATCCTAGAAAGAGGCATGTGCTTAGCTAAAGTTGTTTGTTTTGCTTATTATTTTTAATTGGGGGCCATCCCAAACAGGGCTGTCAGCTGAGGACTGTCTTGCTGAACTCCGCGCAGTTGGGGGAGCAAGTCTTACCTTACTCAAGGGAGAGAGAGTGATTCGTGGCATTCACCAAGCACGTCTTCCTGTTTTCTACAATGTAAATTTCTATAAATATCCTAGGACTCATGTAAAATATTATCATATCTATGAAGACTCCCCTGATTTCTCATGTGGGATTGGCTATCTCTTTTTCTATGAAACTACTGATCATGTACAAATATATCATAAACTTCTAAAAATTATATTACCATTTTTTTGAATATTGGTGTTTCCTACTTACACTCTAAGCTGTTTGAAGACCAGGCACTATGTCTTATCCATCTTTGTATGTTATCACCTAGCATAGGGGCATGTACATACAAGTGTTCAATAGAAAAAGAAAGATAAATGGACAAATTGCAACAAAGAATTGTGAATATGCTAGTCCTTACTGAAAAGTAACTAATATACAATATCAAGAAAATCCCACAGAATAAAGGGGAAAGTTTGCCCTTTGAAAATAGCATACATTGAAGAGAATGAGCAGGCCATGCTGTGTAGTGGCTAAGTGTCCCATGGTATGGTAATGATACATTTGATTAAATTGAGCGAAGAGTCAATCAATGCCTAGTATATGCCAGATAGCGTAGTAAAGAATGTGAAAGAATAAATATTTTTTAAAGTAGCATAACAGTGTCTATTCTCTAATAAGAGAAATAAAGCAAGCGACAAATTAAAATAAAAGGGAATAGGTTTTACACAACTCTCATAAAAAATAAATACAAATTTTTTCATGGGAAGGAGTTCAAGGAATGAAATAATATAACCAATTAGAAAAATTAGAACAGACTTGATGAAGGTTATAGCATTAGAACTTGGTCTTGATTTGGGCTGGGCACTGTGGCTCACGCCTGTAATCCTAGCACATTGGGAGGCCGAGGCAGGTGGATCACGAGGTCAGGAGATGGAGACCATCCTGGCTAACATAGTGAAACCCTGCCTCTACTAAAAATACAACAACAACAACAACAAAAATTAGTCAGGCATGGCAGTGTGTACCTACAGTTCCAGCTACTTGGGAGGCTGAGGCAGGAGAATCGCTTGAACCTGGGAGGCAGAGGTTGCAGTGAGCTGAAATCGTGCCAATGCACTCCAGCTTGGGCAACAGAGTGAGACTCCATCTCAAAAAAAAAAAAAAAAAAAAAAAAAAAACTTGGCCTTGATTTTTTTATAAGTGAATATGATCAGTTTAAGCATGTGTCTAATTCAGGTACTCTGAGAAGCAGTGCCAGGAGGGAATTAAATGTGGAGAAGATTTGTAGGACAAAATATCTGTGAAGAATATTGGGAAATGTAACAGGAATAGGCAGGGAGAGCCCTTAGGAATTAATGCAGGCAGGTAGAAGAATTTAGTAAGAAGAGTCTCAGGCTGATGGGGAAGCCTCAGAGCAAAGACTGCACATCCCAAGACCTCCACAATCAGTCATTGACTGGGAGCAGCCAGGGAAAGATATAGCCTTGGTATGAATGTTGTGCTGGATCACAAAGAGGAGACAGCTGGAGGCTGTCCACACCTCTCACTGCCAGCTCTCTCTTGAAGTAAGATCTGAGTAGTGCATACACATGGATGTCACAGGTGAAGAAAGGAAACATTTCAGGAGAACAAATATGTGGCTTAAATCATGGGGACATGCTGCTGAAATCTTTGGTTAATAGATATCACCATGGCCTGTGAGCCACCAGTGGCCTCTACACTAAGCCGTAGTAGCAAGCAATATTCTAAGTGCCATTGCTATTTTGTTTATTTTCTTATTTTTGTTTTGTCAATTTGTTTACATTTTCTTCTTTTTTCTTCTTGCACCAAGAACATGGCCATGTGCTCAACAGTCATCACGGCCTTCTAATGATGGTTGAAAAAATATAAAGGCCAAGGTTAGCTTTTCCTCACAAGTGGCACTCAATTATAGTCTGTTATCATTGTCTTATCTTATGTGGGCCTTTCTCACAAAGAATGTGAACCTTTTAGTCAGTTTGATTACATGCTCTTTTCTAACAGAAAATATTTTCAGTGCCAAAAATATTCCAAAATTATTCACATATGGGTATGTTGGTAAAATATCCATTGCTGCATCTCAGCTCCAGTTTTTAACAACCTTCTACAGAAAATCAGCTTTTGACAGGTGGTTTATGTGTTCAGTTCTAAAGAGGTGCTTTCCCTGAAAGAAAACAAGAAGCACATGGCAGGACATCCTAAATATTCTTTGTAAAAATGTTTTGGCAATCATGTATTTGTATAATTTAAAAGTATCCCTGGTGACTTTGGCAACCTGATCAAGGCCAGGTGCTGGGCCTCAATTTGTTATTTCTTTCAGCTTCCTCTGAAAATGCACTTCATGTTCCTAAAGATGTGAAAATTTTCTCTAAAAGTGTTGTGACGACCAATTGTATTAATGGAATGAGAAACTTTGCTCCAATAACAGCATCCTACATGTCAAATACTAACTTCTTTGCTCACCTTCTTCATTATCTGTCAGCAGTGGAGCATGCTTTAGGAGGGCAGATGCACATTGCCTTAACATTCTTAATGAATCAGAGAATTCTGTACCACACATCTCTAAAGCAAAATCAGCAGGAGGCCTGAACAAAGCCAGTGATTTCTAACACTGTATCCTATGGTACCAGGTGACGGCCCAGAGTGTACAAAAGGGGAAAATAGATGGATGGATCAGAAATTCCCTCAGAAGAAAAATGAGTGCTGGAGTAGGGAGTGCTATATGGTGGCACATAATTCGTAACCACCAGGTTTAAGATCTGGGTCCTCATTGAGCATTTCAATATGTTTCCTGATACAGAGGTCAGGCAGAAAAGGACTTAAGGTGAACTGGAGATGGTGGAGTAGGAAGAGTTGTATGAAAGGCTAAAGGGAAGGTTGCTTGTATCAAACATTCTTCTCACGCTAGCATCTTAGAAATAAACAATTTATATGATAACAAGCATATGGGGTAAGAATAGGAGGTGAACGAAGGAGATGGCCCTTAAACAGTCTGTATCTTGTATACGTTTAATTTATATCAGACTTTTTGTCTCTATGTGTTTTGTTTTTTATTTTGTTTTTAGCTATGCTTATCTGCCATTCTTTTTCCTCAGAAAGGAGAATTCCAGAACCATGTAATGAAATTGTACTTAATACTGGAAAAAAGACGATATTTAACTGTCCCATATATACTATACAGCAGCAGAGATTGAGAGTTCTATTCTTTCCCAGGAACAATTTTCACTGTCTAAGAAAAACAGATCTCCCTTCTACTGGGCCTTGAACTAAAGACTTTGAAATCTCAAGGCACTTGCTTTTTTACAGGACCTCAAAAGTTTACTTGGAAGAAATGAATCTCTGATGAATGTAATTTATATTAGAAATAGCACAGATGTGTCCTGAGTTTCCAGGAGAAGGATGGATCAACATTCATTGTCTATGATAAATTCCGCATTAGTTAGGCCCTTACACTGAAGAGAAAGACATTTGTTCATTGCTAACTGTGTGGCATACTATCAGATTTGGGCCGAGGTAAACTGCCGTTATCCCGACTTTCTATAGAGAACTCACAATCTGGTTTTCATGCTTCTTTACCTTGCCTTGTCCTCATCCATAAAAATAATTTTGACAGAACAAAGAACTAAAACTAAATAGATTAAAGTTTTAGTCATCTTTTCTCATTTTATGTTTCCTCTTAAGTTTTGTATGTGTTATTGCATATTTTGCCTTTCTGTTCAAACATCTTTTCTGAGTGGCCTTTGCTATTTGGAGTACCACTATGTAGACTCTAGAAAATAAAGTCCTATACCAGAAAAGATTCAAATTTGAAATATTTTTGAATATGTAGTTCGTCTCTTAATAATCACACACTTACTGTTGCATAAATATACTGACCTAATTATTCTCTGCTACCTCCTTCACTGTCATTATCACCACCTCTCAAAATTTCTCTATGATCATTTCCTCCTTTATATAATTTTTAACTTGTTCACACTTCTGAACTCTCAAGACTTTTGTACCAAACTGACAAACTGATTTATTTTTCACTGAAAAGCAAATATACAGCCCTGTCCTTTGCAAGTCTCTATCTTTCTAACTTTATATATACTTTATAGAAAAATAGCTCTAGAATTAAAGAATATTAACACAGGCTTTACAGTAAAATATTTTCATTTCATTTCTTCTGAAGTAGAGGTCCTGTTTAATATTGAACTACAAAAGGCACTTGAGGAAATGGCAACGGACTCAGTCAGCACCATAACAAAGAGACCAAATGCCAGAAGATCCAGAGGAAAGAGAGATCAGCTCCAGTTGGGGAGATCAAGGAAAGCTCCCTGAAGGAGACGTATTTTGGTTTGGTCATTGAAGCATGGGTAGTGTTCAAGTGTAGGACAGTAGATAGAACTTGGTCGACTTCAAGCTGCTAGATGCTGCCCAGGGAATGGTACTTGGAGATAAATGAGCACAAGAGCAAACAAGGATGCATAGAGGAAAATTAACCAAATTTCCATTCAGAAAGGCAAAAACTAATAAATGAGCCCTGGTTGCTGTAATCTACTAGTGTGTTTTAGGGACTGCAGGCAGTTTATGTATTAATTTTGACCTAAAATGGAATTAAGTTGCATGGAATAACAAGTTCATCATTTCATTCTTTCTTTCTTTCAGGACCTTTTTCTCCTTTTTCCTTTTGTAAGATGTTTTAGAATTTCATTGATTTCCAAACATGAATAAATATTATTATTTAAAGCCATTTATTTATTCATTTATTTCTTGACATTAAGGATTGAGTATCTAATGTGTTTTTGATACATCTCAATAGAGATATGCTTGGAGAAATACTTGAAGAAAATGTTTAAGTAACTTAAATAATTATACTTCAGACTGTTCTTTATAAAATAAACTAATGGCCCTGTACTTCTTATATAACAAAACACACAATTTTGTTATCACTGAAAAACTTCTGTTGATAAAATTGAAATATAATGTTTGGTATTTGATAAATCTATTTGATGTTTCCCAGTTCTCTAGAGATGTTCTTCATATTGTCATTTTATTAATCAAGATTTTATAAAATTTTATACCTGATCATTCCAATATCTGGATGAGCTGTAGGTCTATCTGTTTCTATTATTTAACTTTTTGGTTTTCTTACTTTCCTGTTACATTTTACTTGAATGCTGAGAATACTCTATCAGAAATTACAGAAATGCTATTCAATGTATGTTCTTCCAGAAAAGTTGTACTCCCCCTGCTTTTTTTTTTTAATGACCAAAAGTTAAAATAGGGAAAACTAGAGTAATTTTCATCTGGAATTGAGCAAATTTTTTGAAACTTGAGAACTTTTCTATTTCTTGTTTGTCTAACTTCTATCATAGATCTCTAACTGAAAGTTTGAGGTATTTTTTTCACAGTACTTCTCTCAGGATCTTCAAACTCACCCCTTTCCTGGGGGCTGCCCAGCATTGTGAAGACTGTCAAAAGCTTTACTTGGCTTCTCAGCAACTCTGCTGCTTTGTTTGGCTCTTCTCTTGCTCTACCGACAAATCTTCAAATGTCTTGAAAGGAAAGGCACTATACAATGTCAGTGTGTTTCCTGTTTCTCTCGAACTTTGGCACCTGAAATCTGGCTGTTTAGAAAGATGGAATACAAAATTTTGCCTCTCTATTAACATAACTGCTAAAAAGTTGGCTTGCTTTTCCAGTATCTTAGCTATTGCTTTCTGCTTAACTTTTTTGACTTTCTGGTCTTGCGTTATTATTTATGAATAAACATTTTGAGGCAAAACAGCACCACAATGTGCTTCCTTACTTGCAGTACTTTGCTCGGGCTGCCTTAAGAAAGTACCATATACCTGCTAGCTGAATAGAAGTTAGTTATCTTACAGTTCTGGGGTCTAGTAGTCTAAGATCAAGGTGCAGCAGGATTGATTTCTTCTGAGAGTTGTGAGGCAATGATGCAGGGCAAGCAAGCCCCAAAATTGGGACTTAGTTTGGGAGGGTTCTTGGGTGTATTCTGGAAAGAATTCAGGTGTGAACCAGTGGTGTTAGATGGCAACCTTTACTGAAGCAGCAGTGTTCAGCAGCAGCAAAGGTACTTCTCCATGTGGAGTGGGGATGCTCCACAGGCAGTGTGCCCAGAGCAGCAGCTCAGGGCCAGTTCTGCAGTCATATTTATACCCACTTTTAATTGCATGCAAATTAAGGGGCAAGTTATTCAGAGTTTTTCAAAAAAAAAAAAATGGTGGTACTTTTGGGTCACTGCCATGGAATGGGGTAGTACCTTTTGGGTGTCGCCATGGCAATGGTAAACTGATATGACACTGATGGGCATGTCTTATGGAGAGGTGCTTTTGCCTCTTCCCTGCTAGACTTCAGTTGGGTGCAGAGTCAAGTCCCTGCCTCCTACAATGGGAAGAATATGTTTCAGGGCTCTCTTGTAACTTCTGGTTATTTTCTGGCAACCTGGTATTTTTTGGCTTATAAAAGCATCACTCTAATATCTGTCTTCATTTTCACGTGACATTCTCCCTGTGTGCCTGTTTCTAAACTTCCCTTCTTTTAAGGACAACAGTTATATCAGACTAGGTACCCTCTTTATTCTCAAAGGAATTCATCTTAATTTAATTACATTTGCAATGACTCTATACTCAAATAAGTTCATATTGGGAGGTACTGAGGGTGCAGACTTGAACACATGAATTGAGGAGACATGGTTCAACCCCTAAACTACTCTCAGAGCTCTATAATTCTCAAGGCCTATCACCTTGGGTAGCTTTCTCCAGTCTTCAGACTGCATTTTTTCCAACTTTTCTAATTGCTATTGACAGTATGATTGGTCTGATATCAGCTAGTCAAGAATGATCAGAAACAGAGTCTCAGGTTTGACCTGAAATTGGTAATTAGTCACAAAAGTATCATGTCCTCAAGATTCTCTGCAATAATTTGACTAACCAAGGGTAGGAACAGAATTGAGAATGTCTGTCCTAATGCCTTATTCATTTCCATTTTACTTAATCTTTCCACCACTTTTGAATTTGACTTATCTAAGTTAGTTTGAAGGCCACAGATGAGAGTTTTACACAAAAATCACAGAGAAAGGAAGATGGCTAAAATGGCATTCAAGAGGGTCTATATCTGTGCAGCTGCAGAAAAAAGACACATTTACCAGTTATTAGTGAAGGCTAAATGTTAAGACTATAGAGTGAGTGACAGTTTTAAAGTTTTTCCAAAATTCACCTAGGAACTCGTATGGCTAAAGAGTTTGAAGTAGTTTACATTTTTTATCATGACAGCAACAGCCATAAGCAATGCCAGTTGCAGTACATACAACAAAAACAACAAAGAATTTCCACCACCCAGTCAACAGTTTCATTTCCCATTTAAAAACAGCATTACTACGGATGTCATAGATAAGTGATAGTAGCATTGGATCTACCTATTTCCTTAGTTTTCAGGTTTTATTTGGTTCTATCAGTTCAGAGCTTTTTGATTTGCTGTATTCAAGGGAAGTCACTACGCTATCACCACATTTCATTTCCTTATAACACATTTTTTATCTCTTGTGAGAATTGATCCATATGTTTTTCAAGAAGGCAGTCCAACTCTTGTAATATCAATGCTTGATATATGTTACCTCCTTTCCCATTTTTTTATATAGTATATGTTTGCATTTTTGAAGACTCCATATTCACTTGATTTATTGCTGCTTAATATTGAACAAAAGGGTATATTGAGGGGCTTAAGCGGTCATTTTTTTTAACAACAGATGCTGACTTCAAACTCTAGCTATAGCGTTTTTGCTGAGTAAAATCATGGGTAATTTTCTTTTCACACAGTGGTTCAACATATAGGAACATTGCATATTCCACAGACTTATTATAAACATTAAAGGAGATAAGTAAATTTTCTTAGAATGCCTCCTACATATTAAATGACCAGACAATAAGAGTTATTATTATTAATGAACAGAAATAGCTTGAACTCACATTTCCTGCTGCACTGAAGAGTGAATTCTCTATTTGAGACACATATGCTTTCTCAATCTCCAAATGTACACACATTCAAAATCAGACTATATATGTGTAGATGCATTTAAAAATATATACATATGCACATGTATATGCACTCATACATAAATGTATATGTGCACTTACCTATATATGTGTGTGTGTATATATATATATGTATTTTTTAATTTTTATTAAATCTAATTGTATTGGGAAAAAATCACAGAACATTTACCTTGCTAAAAAGTTAAGGATTTTAATGTTGTCTAAAATTATAAAAGAGAAAAGCAGAATTGTTAAAGCTTTAAGGATTGTTACCCTCCACAGGAGGAATGTGAATGAAAGCAGGGTAAGAAATGTAATACTGAGAATATTTTATAATGACATCTTCTCAGACTTTATTGTGATTCATTTTTTATTAAAGCATAGATTTTTAAATGCTTTATTTTTGCTAATATTTGGCATACCATCAACGATGCCTTCTTTAAAGGTTATTCTTTTTTTATTCAGCATTATATTTAGAGATTTGCTGAATCCTGTAATATTTTATTTATATCTTCCCTTATTCTGGAAAAAATGAATTAGAGGGAAGAAGCCTTTGATATAATAACATAGAATGGACTAAGTATTGATTAATAAATCTCACAGGAACTTATTCTAAAATGAAAGTCTTTTAATAGACAGAAGAATGCATTTAAATGAGGGCAGTGAATGAGAACCACAAATAAGTTTTTGTCCATGACAATTATTTTATAAAGATGTTACTCAGGAACAATATTGAACACAGTTAGTTATATACTCATTCATCACTGGCACATTTTACATTCTTAGAAGTCTATGATTTAAAATATTGGCTCTAAATATCTTTGATATGGTATTCTAACTTATTTAGAGAAGAAAAAATAGACATAATGAAGCATGTTTATCAGCTAAATATATTTTCATTGGCCAGTGATCAAGCCAAATTTGTCTTTCCAGCTGCCACCCTGGAATCTTCTTGACACATGTTATTTACATCACTGTTTCAATCTTGCCTGGTAATAATAATAGTAATAGCAATAAGAATAGTAATGATAACTATTCTAAGGAAGAGTTTATAAGGATTTAATATAGGCAGATGCTCCTGGATTCCTTTAACTGTAGATATTGTAAAACACATAGACGTTATATGCCTGTATCAAAACGTCACCCATACTCCATAATGATACACCATTATTATGTACCTGTAATAATTTTTTAAAACTAACAGAAAATAAAATCCCATGTTTATTTATTTATTAAATCATACTTGAGTTTTAGAATGTAAAAACAAACACACACACAAAAAAAGCAAACTAAAACCACCTCGACACCCCCTCTTGTATTTATCTTCAAAGTGTTCTCTTGCTGGTGTCTGTGGCATTCAGTATCCTTCCTTTACTAGTGAGCACGAGCAAGGTTTTCCACTGTGGCACAAAATGCATCACTTCAGTTTTCTCTTTCATCCTCTCTTAGCACTTACCCTACTTGAACATTATTTCACTAAACAAAAGCCCTTTTCATTATTGAAGTTTGTGCTTGCTATCTTATATAATAACTAAAAGGAGATAATATAAGTAAATTTAACACAGTTAAATTTATATCATTAACATATAAATTTAATTTAATAACATGCTGACTTCGAAATCTAGCTATAGCGTTTTTGCTGAGTAAAATCATGGGTAATTTTCTTTACACACTGTGGTTCAACACATAGGAATATTGCATATTCCTCAGACTTATTATAAACATTAAAGGAAATAAGTAAATTTTTTAGAATGCCTCCTACATATTATACATTTATAATTTACATTTAATATAATACATTTAATACATTGTTAAAACAATTCAATCAGGCCAGGCATGGTGACTAACACCTGTAATCCCAACACTTTGGGAGGCCAAGGTGGGAGGAACACTTGGGCCCAGGAGTTCCAGAACAACCTGAGCAAGGTAGGGAGACCACATATCTAGAAAAAATACAAAAATTAGCCCGGTGTGTTGGTGAATGTCTGCAGTACCAGCTACTTGAGAGACTGTGGTGGGAGGATTGCTTGAGCCCAGGAGGCTGAGATTTCAGTGAGTTGTGACTGCACCACTGCACTCCAGCCTAGGCAACATAGTGAGATCCTGTCTCAAAAAGAAAAGAAAAACCCTTTATTGTGATAGCAGTACTGCTATGTAATTAATCATACAGAGAAATAGACAGGGAATTATATCTTTGGCCAAAAGTCATGTCCTCATCCAGCCATAGGAAGAAAAGGAAAAACTAGATGTTGATAATACTTGGAGATATCCCTTATAATTATCTGTGTCATGTTATAACCTTTGTACAGAAACATTTACCCTTTTTGAAGATTAATCGTACATCTCATTAATATGATAGGGTAGCCAGCCTTATAAGGTAAAGTCTTCTAGAGATGAAGTGTAACATTAGAATGCAGGACTGTTAATTTTAGATATCAGCTTGACTGGCTCATGACATGCCCTGAAATTTGGCTATCATTATTTCTGGATGTGTCTGTGAGGATGTTTCCAGATGAGATTAGCATTAGAGATCTGTGCACTCGGTAAAGCATATTGCCCTCCCTAATGTGGGTGGGCATTATCCAATCTGTTGAGGGCCTGAACAGAACAAGAGGCAAAAGAAATGATCCTTTTTCTTTCTGCTTGACTGTTGAACTGAAACACTGCACTTTTCCTGCCCTTGGACTGAAACTTACACCATCAGTTCCCTTTGTTCTCAGGCCTTCCTACTGGAACTTCCTACTGGAAGACTGTGGGATTTGTCAGTGTCCATAATCTGTAAGCCAGTTCCTCATTATAAATCTGTCTCATTCTCACTCTCTTTCTCCTTTATTGGTTCTTTTTCTCTGGAGAATCCTGACTAATACGTACAAATGCCCAAACTATATAAGATGCTGTTGACTGTTGAATAAATGTACAACTCCCTGACAAGATCTGTCAGACTATAACATAGAGAAATTTGTATAAAATTTAATGCCTGTAGCAACATCAAAAACAGGTATTATTGTTAAATAATGTCTGTTAAATAATTGATATTTGTTAAATAATTGGTAAATAGCCCCATTATTGGTCCTAAGACTAGCTTTTATGCTGAAAGTGTGGAAAGACAATGAGTAGGTTCAGCTAAGAGCCAATGGTCAACATAAAGAAAAAAGAAGGAAGAAACAAATTTGTTCTACAATTGAAACACAATGTTATTAGTGGATCCAGATGGAATCTATCACTCCTGACCAGTGAAAACAGCTAATTGAAAACAAAGATCTTTTATGCTGTATCTGTTTTGTTTTTTGCCTATTGACTTCCTATTATAGAAAACACATATTATCTCTTATGCACTCCTCCTCTTCCCACACCCTCTCAATCCTGTAGTTTGAAGCAATAATCAATGTATGTGTTATTATAACCTATAGCCAAGTAATGTCTGCGATTACTTTCTATTTTCCTGTGTGACTTTCTATTTTCTTTGAATTAATAATTGCCTAATATTTTCATTTGCAATTTTTGAGTCATATAAATTTCTGCATGAAGCAATTATTTGGAATATATTTATTCCTTTTGTTTCATAGAGACCTCTGCCCTGGAGCATTTTTTCTTCATAATCTAATCAGGATCTTCATTCATAGTAAGACTCTCTTCTGTTTTCTGTTACATTTTTTAATACCTTATCATAGATCCAATTTCTCCCTCTTTCTTAGTCTACATATTTGCTATGGCAGAGGCCATTCTCTACTAGCTTTCTGAAAAGATATGTAAGAGATAGGAAAGTTTTCAGTCTTTTCTTCTCTGAACATTTATTTATTATACTCTCTTATGTGTTTGTAGTTTGACCATTTATTAAATTCTATTTAGAAAAGTTTCAAATTATTTTTTACAGTCCTCTAGTATCTCAAATTGCTATTGAGAAGTCAAATTTCACTGTATCCTGTTTTTTAAAGTGTACTTTTACTAGTCTTCCATTTACCCTGCATACCCTAAAATTTTACCACAATACCTATTGAAAATGTGTATTCATTGTGCTCTCATTAAGACATTTCACATGGAAAAATAAACTTTATATTTATGATAATTTTTCTCATAATATCTTTGGTAATTTTTCTCCCAAATAACTTCTTTTTTTTTTTTTTTTTTTTTTTGTCTCCTGGAATACTTACTTTTCAGATATTGGGCCCACTGGACTGATTCACAATTTTCTAATCTTGTCTTCATTCATCATTTTATTTCCTGTGAAATTTCTTTAATTATATCTCCCAACCATTTTATTGAATTTTATGTTTTAGTTATCATGTTTTTAATTTCCAAAGACTTCCCTTGTTCTCTCATTGTTTCTTTATTCTAACATCATGCTCTTGTTTCAAGGCTAAAATATATTCTTTTGTCTTACAGAGAATATGAGTTAGGTTTTCCATGTAGAGGTTTTTAAATAATTTCTCTATATTGTCTGTTTTCACTAAATTTCTATTACATGCTTATTAGTTTTGATCTCTAGTCTCCTGCTATAAGCTTTACATAAAAGTCTGTTGATTCCTGGCTATATATTCATATTTAGGAGTAACTATCTGAAAAGTTGACTTGGTCTTTTTGGATAGGCATAGCTTATCAACTGCTGGGGTCACTGAGGGTGATTAGTCTAGCAGTGAGATATTTTTGTACCTGGGGGACTTCAAATTTTATCATGTCTCATTTGGGACACTTTGGTTTCTCCACAAGTAAGAGTTCTCTTCTCTCCTGCCTGCATGGCTGTGAGCATGGTTTCTGAGTTTTTGTATGATGGGAAAGGGGTGAAGAGAAAAAGGGTCGCACTCGTTAATATGCTGATCTTCTCTGAAATTCCTTGCTTAAAACCAAGTGTTTCTAACTGTGCATCCCTTTTTTTGCTATCTCCATATTTGGATATATTCTGGTTCAGTTGCTGTCTTTTGTGAGTTACCAGTCAGAAGTCATAGAGTGGAATTAAAGAACTGGGGAATGTAACTGTTTCTTACACAGATTTCCAGCAAGTATAGCTTCTCTCACATGGAATGTCTCCAACTACCAAGCTTTTCTACAGCACGATTACAAACGATTTATGTCTTGTCACTATCACCCTCATTATACACTTAGACTTTTAAAAAATTTCTTCTGCTAAGTAATATACCATTCCTTCTACTTTCCCCTTCATATATTTTTATTTATGGTTACAGACACCATCAAGTTTTACTAACGCTGGAGTTTGAGGCTTTGTTTCTTACTCTTCGCGCATGCATGGGTGTGTGTGAGAAAGAGATTGATTGATCAAAAAAGAAGGAAGAAGCTTTTTAGTTTGCCAACTTTAAACTGTAATTTATAAATAGACTTCTAATTAGCCTCTTACCTAAACATCAAAATCCCTATATGTGGCAATAAATTGCACAAGTGCTATAGATAAGAAGAGTCAAAAGAGGACATAATCAGTAGAAATTTTTCTCTTAGAATTCAGCACTGCCTTGAGTTTTCATTCTTTCTCTTTTCATCCCCCCATATCTTTCCCTAAACACAATAACCAAGAAATTTTGCTGTGACCATAATTTTTAGAGGTTCAAGTAAGAAGCAGTATATTGGGGTATGTGTAGTTCATATTAGAATAAGATAATTTGGCCCCCAAAGAAAAGATGCAAAGCATACATTCAGCTTGCATCCCTGCCAAGGTTTAATCAAATAATGTACATTTTAATCAAAATGTCTCCATTTAAATTGCTTATTTGTGCTTATGAAATTTGCCTTTTTCCAAAATGTATTCAGATAATCTATATATCTGAATGCATTCAGATAAACATATGCTATATAACATAGTGGTCAAGAGCATGAGTTCTAAAGCCAGAGTGCTAGTGTTGAATTTTTGCATGTCTGTTTAACAATGGAACCAAGTATTCATCTTCCTTATGCCACAAGTTCTTCAACTGTAAAATGGGAATGTTACTGAAAACTACCCCATAGAGATGTTATAAAAATTCAATTAATTTAAACACACAAAAAGCTTAGGACAATATGCAATCAATTCTAAGGATTTATTTGTATACCAGAACCACAATTGTTCTCTGAATTAGGGATTTTATCCATAAAATATATAATTTGTAATAGTTGCAGACTTTGTCCCCCTAGATTTATCTGAGTAACATATTGCTATGATCTGAATGTTTGTGTCCCCCCAAATTAAATGTCAAAACCTAACCCCAAATGTGATACTATTAAAAGATAGAGCATTTAGAACATGATTAGGCCATGGAGATGGAGCCCTTGTTAATGTGATTAGTGCCCTATTGAAAGCGGCCCAATGGAGCTTTTGTTGGTCCATTATACCACATGAAAATGCAGTGAGAATTTTCTGTCTACAAGGAAAAGGCCCTTACCAGACCTCCAATGTGCTAGTTCCCTCAATCTTGAACTTCCTAGCCTCCAGGACTATGGGAAATAAATGTTTGTTATGGGTAAACTGCAGTTTATGTTATTTCTGTTACAGCAGCCCAAAATTACTAATACATTTAAACCTTCATAAAAATATATTAAAATTTAAGATGAACAGTGGTGTAACATTACCACCAATGACACAGCTACAAGTGGAATTATTAATTAATAATTTTAGTGAAGCAGGAACAAAACAGTGGGCTACACAAACAATGTATATATGCCTTAAATTATGGGACAGAAGAGAGACGGGAGGGAAATAAACGGGCCTAGGATGTGGATCAATCAATGTCTGCTATCAACTTTAAAGATTGTTGCAAGATTTAGAAAGGAATTCGCCATCATAGTAGAACAGATGATGCTAATACATTGTTCAATATGTGAGTGCTGTCTTCATGGGAAGAAATGGTAAATAGTACGCTGTCTTTGAAAAAACATAATTTAACTTTTTTTCACCTTCTGAATTACAGAGATTCATGGCAAAGTCTCAGTCCTACGCAATTATTTGCTGTTTCATCCATAGGTATTTTCCAAATTTTCGTATTTTATTGATGCCAATCAATTCACTCATTAGTCAAATCAGTGTTGATTGTCAAAACCTAAGTCAGATGATAATTTGCTTAAATTTTTTAACTGTTAAATTGACAAATAGAAAAGTTGTCAAATTCTAAATGTTTCACAGGAATACACAGGATTTTGGATCATATTATTTTTTCTACTTGGAAGCATTTTGTGGTTAATGTTATTTGTTTGAAAGTAAAATTATGTTCCAGGTCCAGATTACCAATAAAACTCACATGAGGTCGTAATGGTTTCCTTTGTTAAAATTTGTAACATGTGAATATCTGTCAATCAAAACAATTTTACCTCATGGTATTTTCCTAATGAAAATGGATTTCTAGACTGATGGAATATTCAACATTTGTTTCTGGAACAAAATGCTGTGTCTCCAAGTGCAAGATTTGTATAAGGAAATTATATTTAACTTGACATTTTAAAAAATATATAATTTGAGGAATATTTCTTCTGTTAGAAGTCTCATATTAATTTCCTTATCTGATAGTTGCAAAATCTCATTTATATGTGGAATTTAAAAAAAAAGTTTTGATATACCTAGATAGAGAATAAATCAGTGGTTGCCAGGAGAGGGGCGACAGGGAAATGAGAAGATGTAGGTCTCTGTGTTAATCTGTTCTTGCATTGCTATTAAAAAAAAAACCTGACACTGGGCAATAAATATATACCTATAAAACATAATCTTGGCCGGCCGCGGTGGCTCAAGCCTGTAATCCCAGCACTTTGGGAGGCCGAGACGGGCGGATCACGAGGTCAGGAGATCGAGACCATCCTGGCTAACACGGTGAAACCCCGTCTCTACTAAAAATACAAAAAACTAGCCGGGCGAGGTGGCGGGCGCCTGTAGTCCCAGCTACTCCGGAGGCTGAGGCAGGAGAATGGCGTAAACCCGGGAGGCGGAGCTTGCAGTGAGCTGAGATCTGGCCACTGCACTCCAGCTCGGGCGACAGAGCAAGACTCCGTCTCAAAAAAAAAAAAAAAAAAAAAAACATAATCTTAAAAAATTAGCATATATACTGAAGGATTGTCCCAATGGTAAATGTTTTTTGTTGATAGTTTAGAAAGTGTGACTCCTTAACCAATCATATGCTGGTAAATATTTAACAACTGGTTCTCTGGAGAAGCAGAAGCCATGAGGTGTAATATAACTATTTCAGACATTTCAACCTACTAATGAGATATTCATCAACTCACAACATTTCTAAAAATTTTAACAGTTGACTGACTCTATCTTACTGTTGTATCCCTTCTTTAGACTAAAGATACAATGTGTATGTTTGTGAGTTCCTGTTCAAATTTCTATTAGAACACATTTGAAGGTACATTTTTTTTTTTTTTAGACCATCTCACTCTATCACCAGGCTGGAGTGAAGTGGCACAATCTCAGCTCACTGCAACCTCTGCCTCCCGGGTTCAAGCTATTTTCCTGCCTCAGCCTCCTGAGTAGCTGGGACTACAGGTGTGTGCCACCACACCCAGATAATTTTTGTATTTTTAGTAGAGACAGAGTTTTACCATGTTGGTCAGGATAGTCTGTATCTCTTGACCTTGTGATCTGTCTGCCTCAGCCTCCCAAAGTGCTGTGATTATAGGCGTGAGCCACCGTACCCAGCCTGAAGGTACAAAATTTTAACATATAACAAAAGTGTACTTTGACAAGGTCTCTTACATTTCTCCTCACAAAATTATGTTTTTACTTCTATCATGATCTATTAGAGATGGGTAATGTATGCTTTACTATATATTTCACAGTTCATTACCTATCCCTTGTATCAAGTCATTACACCAGATGGCATAATTTTGTGAGTAGTTCATTTATCGTGAGCATGCTTCATTTTGGTACTTATTAATTATAAGTAAGACTGTGTATGTGTAAGTAAGACTGTGAATGTGTATCTGTGAAATGCACTGTGGGTAAATCTGCTACTCACAGGTGATTACAATGAAGAGTGAGATTAAGCATGAATTATGCTTCCATCTGTCTTTGCTGTTACAAAATGCCTCAAGGTAATATCCACAAAATCAAATTGAATTTCAAAGCAATTCACAAACACTCTGAAATTTGGACCCAATACCAAAGTTACACACAGTATATTTAAATCCACATTTCATTTAATAAATATTGACTGGCTAAGTGATTACAATATGATATGCTTCCATCAAGGATGAGTTAAAATATTTAATTTAATATAAACCACAAAGTTACTATTTCTAAATTTTAAATAATGTTTTCTTTACAATAATGTCTCTCGTGTAAATCAAAATGTATTCTTTTTTCCTTCTTACTGTTTTTTTTCCTTATTCCACATCATGTGACATCTGCTAAAAAAAAGTTACTATTTGCTTTCATGTATATTTAATCCTAAAAATTCTTCAATGTTATCTCTCAAATGTATTTCACATCACCTTATGTATTTTTCCTTCTGCAAATAAATCCTGTTTTTATATCAGTAATTTTCTATGATCTTTACTCCACACACAAAGCTACTGAAGTCCAAAATTCCTTTGTAATAGTTATAAAATGAGCAGTCACTGGATCTTTGTCATTTCCTACCCATCTTTTAACACATCTCTTAATATTTGTGTGGAAATTAATCACTCTTTATTTTGAACATGTATGATGCTCTACACAGCTTTCCATACCAAACTGTTTCAACTTTATCGGATGGTGACAGCCTTATTATGATTGTTAATGCCAATTTACTAAAAAACTGTACTTGGAGCTTTACATTATCTCAATCAATTTTTATCACAATTTGACAAAGTGGGTATTGTCATCCAAAATTTACAGATAAAGTTATTGAGACTCAGAGATGACTACAGAAATGATATAGTTAACAAGAGAGAAAATCAGAATTAAACCAAATTCTGTCTGAATCAGAGTCTATTTTCTTTCTACAATATCATGTCTTTTTTTATTACTAAATCAAGAATGACAATAAAATAACCATGCTGCTTTTCTATAAGGAGTACTTCTTTATAAGAAAATTAAAGCCATCAGAAAAAAAAAAAATTATTCCCCTCTCTACAAAACAAATCCTTAGATGTTAAGCAGCAGTAATTATAGAGTAAAAATAAGGTTTTGATCTGCCAATAATTGTCCTAAGTAAAATTTTTGACAGGTTGGATTTTTGGTTAAGCAAGCTATAGGCCTACTGTTTAAGTTGAAGATGACAAGTAAGTGATAGGTCCTTGGAAGAAACTAAGAATAAAAAGAAACAGCATAATTTCGCCGAGGTTTAAATATTAAAAAGAAATATGAGTAGAAGAGATTTTGAGTAAGTACTGCTCATTCAAGAAAAAAAGAAACACAAAGAATTGTCTCAGACTAGAGACATGGAGACAAGAAGGGAACAGCTAAATAAGGGTGCAGGTTGAAATGAAATGATGGGTAATATTGAAATAAATTAGAAAGAAAACTTTTGCTTTTACAATAACAGAAATATCAAACGAAAGTAATTTCAGTTAAGAACAGAAACGAAAATAAATGGAGATTAGAACAAAACAAATCTTGATAAAAGGGGTCTAGATGGATCCTGCAGGTTCATGGAATTGCTAAAAGAGAAGATGCTAAGTGACCCAGAAGTTAAACAGGGAAAATGCAAGTGGTCCCTGAATTCAAGATTAAAGGAGAGAACTGACAAGTCAGGTGTAATTCACAGTTTCTCTTTTAAGACTAACTTTGGTTTCCAATGTCTTGCTTGGATATGCCTATAATATAGGAAAAACCTATTACTCCTTACAGGTAATTTTTAACACTCAAAAATTACAGAAAATAAAGTACTCTTTCATCCTAACTAAGCATTTGGTCAACTCTGGACAGAGAACTCCAGGAGACTTTAAAGATACAAATTACTCACCCAAAGAAAGAGAAGAAAACCTTTGATGTGTAGCTGAAGCAGAAACTCACCAATTTACTTGAGCCTTTTCTTCTATTTTTACCTTCTTAAAGTAAAAAACACTATCGTTTACTATCATTTTATTATGGATTTATTATATTTAGATTAAAAATATATCTTTTTAAGTAGTGGCTTTCATTCTGAGAAATATTTATTTATAATCTGGGGAAATTTTACTTACTTACCCTATACGTGTCCTTCATGATGTCTTGATCTTCAGCTACATCTTCTCTGAGATCTTGTGTTTCTCTAAAGGATTCCTAAATTTTAAAGGTTATCCTTATATGAAAACACCTCTACAATGAAGCTTGACTTCACTGTATTTTATTAAATTTTTAAAAATTGTCTTACAATTTTTATGGGTATATAGTAGGTGTATATATTATGGAGTATCTGATATGTATTGATACAGGCATGAAATGTGTAATGATTATATTTGAGTAAGTGAGGTTTCTATCACCTCAAGCAACTTTAATTTTTTGTGTTATGAACATTCCCATTGTACTCTTTTAGCTTTCCAAAATGTGCAAAAAAAAAAAAAGTTATTGCACATTTGACTGTAGTCATTCCATCATGATATCAAATACTGTATCTCATTTATTGTATGTAACTGTATTTTCATATTTTTGTACCTATTAACCATCTGCATTTCCCTTCTACCACTACCCTTCCCAGCCTCTGGTAGCCATCATTCCATGATCTATCTCCATGAAATTAATTGTTTTAATCTTTAGTTCCCACAAATGAATGAGAACATGTAAAGTTCATCTTTCTGTACCTGGCTTATTTCACCTAACATATGCCTTCAAGTTCCATCCATGTTGTTGTAAATGACGGGATATCATTACTTTTATGGTTAATTAGTACTCCATTGTGTATATATATACCACAATTTTTTTTTATCTACTCATCTGTTGATGGACATCTAGGTTGATTTCAAATCTTGGCTGTTGTGAATAGTGCTGCAGCAAACATGGAAGTGCAGATAAGTGCAGATATCTCTTTGATATACTGATTTTCTTTCTTTGGGGTATACACTTAGCAGTGGGATTGCTGGATCATATGGTTTTTCTATTTTTAGTTTTTTAAGGAACATCCATATTGTTCTCCATAATGACTGTACTAATTTACCTGCTCATCAACAGTGTATGAGGTATCCATTTTCTCCATATCCTCGCCAGCAGGCATTGTTTCCTGTCTTTTGGGAAAAGCCATTTTAACCGGGGTGAGATGGTATCTTGGAGTTTTGATTTGCATTTCTCTGATGATTAATGATGGTGAGCATCTTTTCATATATCTGCTTGCCATTTGTATGTCTCCTTTTGAGAAATGTTTATTCAGACCGTTGCCCATTATAAATTAGATTTTTAGATTTTTTTTGTAGAGTTTTTTGAGCTTGTTATATTTTCTGATTATTAATCCCTTGTCAGATGGGCAGTTTGCAGATGTCTTCTTCCATTATATGAGTTATCTCTTCATGTTGTTGATTATTTCTTTTGCCGTGCAGAAGGTTTTTAACTTGAAGTGATCCTATTTGTCCATGTTTGCTTTGGTTGTCTGTGCTTGTGGAGTATTACTAGAAAAATATTTGCCAAGACCAAGGCCCTGGAGCATTTACCCAATGTTTTCTTTTAATAGTTTTATAGTTAGAAGTCTTACATTTAAGCCTTTAATCTATTTTGATTTGATCTTTTATATAGCAAGAGATAAGGATCTAATTTCATTCTTCTGCATATTAATATCCAGTTTCCCCAGCACTATTGAAGAGATTGTTCTTTTCCCAATGTATGTTTTTGGCACCTTTGTTGAAAGTGAACTCACTTTGTAGATGTATGAATTTATTTCTGGGTTTTTAATTCCTTTCATTGGTCGATGTGTCTGTTTTTGTGCCAGTACCATGCTGGGGCTCTAATAGTTTCATATCAACTTTAGGATTGTTTCTTCTATTCCTGTGAAGAATGTCTTTGTATTTTTATAGGAATTGTACTGAACCTCCAGATTGCTTTGGGTAATATGAACATATTAACAATTTTGATTCTTCTGATTCATGAACATAGAATATCTTCCCATTTTTTATATCCTCTTCAATTACTTGCATCAATGTTTTATAGCTTTCATTGTAGAGATATTTTACTTCTTTGGTTAAGTTAATTTCTAGGTATTTTATTTTATGTGTAGCTACCATAAATGAGATTACTTTCTTATTTTTCGGATTGCTTGCTTTTGGCATATAGAAATGTTATTGAGTTTTGTATGCTGATTTTGTATTCTGCAATTTTGCTGAATTTGTTTATCAGTTATAATAGTTTTCTTGTGGATTCTTTAGGTTTTTCCAAATATAATATTATATCATCTACAAACAAGGATAATTTGACTTCTACTTTTACAATTTGAATATCTTTTATTTCTTTCTGTCATCATTACTCTAGCTGAGACTTCCTGTACTATATTGAATAACAGTGGTAATAGTGGCCATCCTTGTTGTATTCCAGATCTTAAAAGAAGGGCTTTCAGTTTTCCCTGTTCAGTATGATACTAGCTGTGGATATGTTGTATATGGTTTTCATTGCATTGTGTTGAGGTATGTTCTTTCTATACCCAGTTTTTTCAGGGTTATTCCCATGAAAAGATGTGGAATTTTATCAAATGCTTTTTCGGCATCAATTGAAATGATCATATGGTTTTTGTCTTTCATTCTGTTGATACAATGTATCACATTGATTGATTTGTGTATGTTGAACCGTCTTTGCATTCCTGGGATAATTCCTACTTGTTCATGATAATGATCTTTTTAATGCATTGTTGAATTCAGTTTGCTAGTATTTTGTTCAGGATTTTTACATCAATGTCCATCAGAGATATTGACCAATAGTTTTCTTTTTTTTTCGAGTCTCTTTGTCTAGTTTTGTTATTAGAGTAATACTGGACTTATAGAATGAGTTTTCTATTTTTTGGAATAGTTTGAGTATGATTTGAGTATATTAGTTTGAATATGATTGAGTATATTAGTTCTTCTTTAAATGTTTGGTGGAATTCAGCAGTGAAACCATTGAGTTCTGATCTTTTCTTTGCTGGGAGACATTTTATTACAGCTATTGGTTATAAGTCTATTCAGGTTTTATATTTCTTGATGGCTCAATCTTGATAGGTTTGGTCAGAGAAGATATTTGATATTATTTTTGTTTATTTGGATTTGTTAAGACTTGTTTTGTGACCTAACATATTATCCATCCATGAAAATTATATATGAGTTTAACAGAAGATGTGTTTTCTGCGGCCATTGAATAAAATGTTCTGTAAACACCTATTAGGCCCATTTGGTCTGTAGTGCAGATTAGGTCCAATGTTTCTTTGTTAATTTTCTGTCTGGATGATCTGCCCAGTGCTGAAAGTAGGCTGTTGACATCTCCAGCTGTTATTGTGTTGGGCCTATCTCTCTTTCTCTCTCAATTAATATTTGCTTTATGTATCTGGGTGCTCCAGTGTTGGGTGCATATATATTTATAATTGTTATATCCTATTTCTGAATTGATCCATTTATCATTATATAACAACCTTGTCTCTTTTTACTGTTTTTGTCCTGAAATCTATTTTTTCTACTATAAGTTCAGTTACTCCTGCTCTTTCTTTGATGTTGATTTGCATGGCATATCTTTTTTCATCCATTTATTTTTAGTTTCTGTGTGCCTTTATAGGTGAAGTGTGTTTCTTGTAGGCAACAGATCATTGGGTCTTGCTTGCCTGTTTGTTTGATCCACTTAGCCATTCTATGTCTTTTGATTGGAGAGGTTATTCCATTTACATTCAATGTTATTATTAATAAGATAGGACTTACTTCTATCATTGTGTTGTTTTCTGTGTTGTTTTGTGGCTGTTTCTTCTTTCCTCCCTGTCTTCCCTTTTGTGAAAGTAACTATCTCAGGTGGTATATTTTAAGTGCTTGTTTTACATTTTTTCTAGGTACCTATTTTAGGTTTTTTTTTTTTAAATTGGAGGTTAGCATAAGATTAGCAGATAACATCTTATAGACCATTATTTTAAACTGATGACAACTTAACTCTGGTTGCAGAAACAAACTAATAAACAAGCAAAAAGAAAATGAATACATCTCTACATTTTAATTTTATTGCCCCTGCTTTTAAACTTTTTGTTGTTTCTACTCACATTATATTATCTAGGTCTTAAGAAGTTGTTGTAGTTGTTATTATTTTTCATAGGTTCATCTTTCAATCTTCTTAATCAATGTCTGAGTAGTATATATGTCACAATTACAGTGTTATACTATTCTGTATTTGTCTGTGTACTTACTGTTACCAGTGAGTTTTGTACCTTCAGATGATTTTTATTACTCATTAACATCCTTTTTTTCAAAGTGAAGAAACCCTTTTAGTATTTCTTGTAGAAGAGGTCTTCTGTTGACAAAAACCCTCAGCTTTTTTTAATCTGAGAAAGTCTTTATTTCTCCTTCATGTTTGAAGAATATTTTTGTTGAATATTCTAAAAAGTTTTTTTTTTTTTCCTTTACCACTTTAAATATATCATGCCACTCTCTCCTGGTCTGTAAAATTTCCACT
Source organism: Piliocolobus tephrosceles (assembly GCF_002776525.5). NCBI lineage: Eukaryota > Metazoa > Chordata > Mammalia > Primates > Cercopithecidae > Piliocolobus > Piliocolobus tephrosceles. Next base: position 846,848 of record NW_022300975.1, read on the forward strand.
AAGAAATCTGTTGCCAGACATATTGGAGCTCCTTTATATGTTTGTTTGTTTCCATTTTCATTTGGTGATTTTGGGATTCTTTCTTTGCCCCGACCTTGACGAGCTTGATTTTTAGATGCCTTGAGGTGGTCTTTTTTGAGTTAAATCTTCTTGGTGTTCTATAACCTTCTTGTACTTGAATATCCATATCTTTCTCTAGGTTTAGGAAGTTCTATTATTATCTCTTTTAATAAACTTTCTACCCCATCTCTGTCTATCTCCTCTTAAAGCCAATAATACTTAGATTTGCCATTTTGAGGGCTTTTTTCTAAATCCTGTAGGTGTGCTTTATTCTTTTTAAAAATTTTTTGTCTCCTCTGATTGTATATTTTCAAATAGCCTGTCTTCAAGTTCACTAATTCTTTCTTCTGCTTGATCAGTTCTAGTGTTGACTCTAACGAAGTCTTCAGTTTGTCAGTTGGGTTTTATTTTTATTTTTTTGATTTTTAAAAATTTATTTTTTGTGTTTTGTTATTGTAATAGGAGCCAGTGTGGTTTTGTACTCAAGAAAAAGGGAATTGGGACTGGGTAGATTCACCTTCTACTGTTTTTAGCTGGGTAACTTTCAGTGAAGAGGCTTCACCTATCTGAGCCTTACTTTCCTCATTTGCAAAATGAGGATGATAATAGAATCAATGCAGTCTTGTGAAAAGTCAGCTGAAGAATGAACAAGTCAAATGCCTGGCACATAGCAAGTGCTCAATAAATGATCGTCACCTCCACTCACTCCTCTGCCACTCACTCCATTGGGAGTGGTGGTGGCAGAGAACAGTGGGGGTTAGTTACAGAACTCTCTCTACACTGCCTTTGACACACAGCCCTAAGGCCTTGCATACATCTTAGCACATAAAAGGTGCTTAAAACAAATTTAATATCAGTTGGGTTTTTCAACTCCAGAATTTCTGTTTGATTCTTTTAAATTATTTTAATCTCTTTGTTAAAGTTATCTGATAGGCCTCTTCTCTGTGTTAGTTCTCTGTGTTACCTTGGATTTCACTGAGTTTCTTTAAGACAGCTATTTTGAATTATCTATCTGAAAGGTCACATATCTCTGTCACTCCAGGATTGGTCACTGGTGCTTTATTAAGTTCATTTTGGGTGAGGTCATATTTTTCTGGATAGTCTTGAAGCTTGTGGATATTCACTGATATCTGGGCATTGAAGAGTTAGATATTTATTCTTATATTTGCCATCTGGGCTTATTTGTACTGACCTTTCTTAAGAAGTCTTTCCAAGTATTCAAAGGGTATTGAGTGTTGTGATCTAAGACTCTGGTCACTGCAGTTATATGTGCATTAGGAGCGGGGGATGCATTTCCCATAATACTGTGACTCTTACAGACTCATAGAGGTACTGCCTTGGTAGTTTGGGTAAGATTCAATAGCATTCCCTGGATTTCTAAGCAAAGTCTCTTGTTTCCTTCCTTTATTTTCCCAGAAAAAAAGTCTCTCTCTCTCCTTGCTGAGCTGCCTGAAGTTGGGAGAGGGTAATATAAGCTTTCCTATGCACACCACCACTGGGACTATGTTGGGTCACTCTTGAAGCCAGCACAGTGCTAGGTGTCACCCAAGGCCTGTGGCTACTATTTCCTGACTACCACTGATGTTTATTCAAGGGCCAAAGGCTTTTAGTTGGCAGGTGATCAGTCCTGCCAGGTCTGGGTCTCTCCTTTCAAGGTAGTGGGTTCTGTTCTGGCCCAGGGTGAGTCTAGAAATGTCCTCCAGGAGCCAAGGCTTAGAACCACAGACATTAGGAGTCTGCTTCATGCTTTATTTTACTGTGGCTCAGTTGGTTCCCACATCACAAGATATAGTTTTTTGTTGTTGTTGTCATTGTTTTGTTTTGTCTTGTTTCTACAATTTCCTCTCCTTTCCTTTCCTCTCCTTCACTCCTTTCCTCTCCCTGTGGTGACCACAGCTAGAAATGTGCTGGGTCACACCTGAATCCAGCATGGTACTGGGTCTTAGCACAGGTCTGTGGTGAGTGCTGCCTGGACACCACTGATGTTCATTTAAGGCCCAGATGCACTTTACTCAGCAGGTGGTGACTTCCACCATGACTGGGTTATTCCTTGAAGGCAGTGGGTCCTTTCTGGCTTAGGGGTAGTCTGGAAATATTCTCTGGGAGCTATGCTCTGGAATGAGGGTTTCAAGACTCTGCTTGTTACTTTACTTTACTGTGACTGAGCTGGTATCTGATTTGCAAGACAAAACTCTCTTTACTCTCCCTTCTCCTCTCCTCAAGTGGAAAGAAGGAGTCTCTCCCGGAGCTGTGAGTTACGCTACCTGTGTTTGGGAGAGTGGTGATGTGAGCACTGTCTTGGCTACCTCAGGTCTGTCTCACTAGGTCATGCACACCTCAAGTCCACTGCCTCTGAGCCCAGCACAGCACCAGGACTTGTCCAGGAACTGCAGTCCTTGTGGCCATAACTGCCTTTCGAGTGTTTTTAGAACCTCAGAATGCTTTAGCCTGTAGTGGTGGTGCTAGCCAGAAGTCAGGTTCTGACAGCTGGGATGAACAATTCTTCTTTGGCTAGGGCTGGTCTAATAGCTCCTTCTGTGTGTGTCAGCCAAATTCTGCCTTGTGTTGCTTTCCACCATGGCAAGGCAGCACTAAGTTTCAATGTGAAATCACAATCAGTTTGCTCTCTCTCAAGTACACCGTTTATCTGTCCACATCACACTGTTCTGTTGAGGGATAGGGAAGGGGTGGCATAGGCTATTCCAGGCTGTCTTTCCTACCCTCTCCAGTGCCCCTTTCCTTTATCTTATGTTAAAACCAAGAATTGTGTTCATTCACCTAATTTTTGTTTTTTATGAAGATGTTTTCTTGTATGGATAGTTATTCTATTTGGTGTTCCTGCCTGGGAGTCAAGGATAATCTCTGAAGGGTTCTATTCAGCAGTCTTATCCCACCTCCTTCAAATTTTAAAGCCTCAGTAAGATTTTCTCTGTTAATTTGACCCTTTAGTGATGGAAGGGGTTTTATACCATCTACAAATGTGAAGATCGTATAAGCTGTTCTCTCATCCTTTCATTAATCACTCTACTATGTATTGAATTATAACTGCCTGAAACGTGATTAATTAGGGATCACACTGAACATTTCACTGTGCATAAGTATTACCCTTTCAGAATCACAAACTTTTTTATTATTTTTGAAAAACAAACAGAGCACATGAAGCTTAGCCACCATCTCCTGCAACAGGGTCAGCCAAGTCACTGGTTCACTAATTGGTTTCTTCCCATCGCTGTTTATATCTTCGATAGTTCATATTATAACAATGCATTCATATCAATATCATGGTGACACCATTTTTTAAATGGCATCAGTTATAAAATGTTAGCCAAGATATTCTGGAACTTTGAATACATTATTCCATGCATATTTACTCCCTCAAATGACTAATGGTTTGGTCCATCGTGATTGCACCCGATAAAAACTACATTTCTTTTCTTCTAATGTACTCTTCAGTGATATTTTCTTTTATTACATATTCCCACAGATTTGCTTATATGAAAGACAGACAGGCTCTAGCTCTCATGATTTATTCTGGAACTACCTTGGCCAGGGCATACCTTTTGGCAGTTCACCAGTCATTTATCTAACTAATTGTAGTGGTAGAAATTTATTTCCTTCTAGATTTTTAAGTGATCTTGCCTTTTACATATAAATCATAATTTAATTATAAAATTTAAAATTCATAAATATTTTAACTTTTATCTATGAACTGTCTGCTTCAAAAGAAAATGTCTTTAAAACTCCATTAATGTCTTAAACATTAACAACTAAAGATTGGCCTACTGCTTATTTTCATTGGCAAGAACTGTGATTATTACCTTGTATTACTGCTTCCACCATAATCTAAGCCTGCAACTCCTACCTTGGAAGTTACGATATCAATGGACCACCTATTTTCACCCTTGCTGTTAATAGTGCATTTTCTTCACAATGTCTAGAGTAATAATTTTATTCAAATTCCCATTATTTAAGATGTGAATAAATTTGAAAATATTTTAACGACTTTAACATTTATTTAGTATAATGTTAAAATTACTTACCTGGGCAAAAATTAAGTCTTACATGATCTGATCACTGTCTTCTTTTCTAACCTCATTTTTACTTTTCCTCATTTATGACACTAGAGCCACAGTAGTCTCTTTCTGTTCTTCGAATGGATTAAGTTCTAAATTTCCGCTTCAAGAAACTAAAAACTTAGATTGTCGGGGCCCAAAGTTGTAGAGATAAAAAGCAAAATTTTTGTCATTTGATCACTAGGGACAATAGTGAGGTAAGTTACTCACATTTCTACTTCTTCAACCCCAGACCCTTGAAATACAACAATGGGAATAACACCACCAATTACAACCATATAACATCATCTGGAGGATATTAGCCTAGTCCTGTGATGCATTACCATAAAATTATTGCCATAATTGATTCTTCATAAGGGCATTCCTCATTTATATCAAGCCAGCTGATTTAAAAGACAGAAAACACAGTATGTCCAGGGCATTTCATAAACATGGGTCGGTTGAAGAATTTCATTTGCTGTCTTACAATATTATATGGAATTACATGCCTGTAGTCCACAGATGGTGGTTTTGGCAAAAGGGATTATTGGCAAGAGAGGAAAATTCATACATATCTTGTATAAATGCCTGTTGAAGTGTGCGCACAGTGCTAGTCTTTCCAGAATGAATTTGGTCCAATGTAATCACACTTATACTAGGTAGCTAGCTGGTCCTTCCAAGAAAATTGCACTATATTCAGGTGACAGTGTTGGTCTCTGTGGTTGGCAGATTAGACATGAAGCAGTGGCTATCAGTAGATCATCTGTGGTGTGTAGAAGTCCATATTATTTAGCCCAAGTAAAACCTCCAACCCTACTGACGTGAACGCTTTGCTAATTAGACCTCTGCACAGGTTCAGACTTAGAAAAGAAGCTGATTGACATCTATGGAGCTGGTCAACTTGTCTACCAGATTATTAAGATCCTCCTCTGCTAAAGTCACTCTTGGTTGAGTCATTCTTGGGCATTGGGAAAACCTGCTCAGGCAACTTAGTTGTGCAAACCTAAAGCCACTTCTGAATTCGCAACTAGCACCCTTTTACTTTGCTTCCTTCCTGTGATTTGCAGAATTCTGAGATGATCCCCAAGTTTCCTGCAGCATTATGTACAGATCTTCTATAATATCCTCCCCTTGAGTATGAGTGGTACTTATGAATATGATGAAATATTCACATCATTATGTTACGTAACAGAATTGATTATGCAATGTAATTGAGGTCCCTAATCAATTGACTTTGCTAAGCAAGAGAAAGATTATTTTGAGTAGGCCTGACAAAATCAGATGAACTCTTAAAATATGTCGAAAAGAATAAAACAAGCAAGACTTGTTGTTATAGTCTAAATAAAAACACCCCCACAATTTTTATCTATATTCACTTCTATTAATCTTAAAAGATATTTTATAAAGCAAAGTATTATGTGAACAATATCATTTAATTCCAGGGTTTTTCATTTCTTAAATAATGTATAAATACAGAAACACAGGATTTTATAATAGTTACTTAATACCTCTTATAATATCCTTCCTTTTTTTCTGAACAGAAGTTGAAGAACTATATAAATATCCCTCATTTGTATATGTATACCTTTGAAACATAAAAAACAAAAACTGATGCATGATATTAGACCATGAGTTTATTTTTAAGCTCTAGGGGCACAAAAAAATTAAAAGATTTAATATATATAATATAGAAATATTAACTTTCAAATAATCAATAACATAAGAAGTTGTACAATCTCCCATTGTGTCTTTTCTACTCTGACATTTATTATCCATGTTACCAACTTAATTGGATGGATAAAAACAAGAGACCAGTTAATTAGGAATATCTAAGTCAGAAATTATCAAAATTTGACAGATATGAGAATCCTCCTTGCTGTTTGTTAAAGAAGCACATTTCCTGAAATCCTCCACTACTCAGCATTCTGACTCAGTCACATCGAAAGGGGAGAGAAGAGCGTTGGTAAATGCTTGCTTGATAGCACTCCAAGTGAATCTCAAGTAGGTATTTTTTTGGATCACATCTTGAGAAGCATGACTCCAACCACCATCGCTACCACTCCAGTATTTTCAGTTAAGATGTGTTGTCTCCTTTGCCACCTTTGTAGTTTGTAGGCTAAACCACTTGCTCACTGCCGTTACTATTATACTCCACCTTCTCTTCAAATTCCCTGCAGATTCTTTAAATTGAGACCTTCAATTTCTTTCAAAATTCTGCCTTCTCCTCCTGATTAGGTTGTTTTGGGTTTTTAGTTTTATTTTGTTTTGCTTAAAAGAATTGCCTGTCTTCTTTTCACATCTTTCACCCTCCATTTGGCTTTCTAGGAACATCTCTTTCCAGACTCCCACTCTTCTCTGCTGTACTTGTAATCTTCAGTGATGTGCCTTCTATCCTTGCCAATGAGAAGGCAATGTTTTGGCTAAGGCCTTCTGCATGAGATATGAGCTCATATGGTTTATCTTGCTACAAAGTAAACCTCTTGCTTTTTTGTCTTTTTTTTTTTCTTTTTTCTGACCCAACCATATAATCTGGCTCTTGAGTAAAAACCTATATTTTGTTAATGATAAAAGAAATAGATAACACCTATTAGCAATTCTTTTCTGTAACTATTTAGATAACATGTAGTTCTCCTTCATTAAACATTTTATGAACTGAACTACATCAAAGTGGTTTAATTCTTTTTAACTTTTCTTTTAAGTTCAGGGGTATAAGTGCAGGTTTGTTATACAGGCAAACTTGTGTCATGGGGGTTTAATGTACAGATTACTTCAACACCAAAGTATTAAGCCTAGTATCTATCAGTTATTTTTCCTGATCCTCTCCTTCATCCCACCTTCCACATTCCAGCCCCAGTGTCTGTTGTTCCCCTCTGTATGTCCATGTGTTCTCATTATTTAGCTCCCATTTATAAGTGAGAACATGTGGCAAAGAACATGATCTTGTCCTTTTTTATGGCTGCACAGTATTCCATTGTATATGTATCACATGTTTTTTATCCAGTCTATTATTAATGAGCATTTAGGTTGATTCCATATCTTTGCTATTGTGAATAGTGTGGCAGTGAACATATGTGTGCATGTGTCTTTATGACAGAATAATTTATATTCCTTTGGGTATATGTCCAGTAATAGGATTCCTGGGTCAAATGGTAGTTCTGTTTTTAGGTCTTCAATGAGCTGCCACAGCTTTCCGTGATGGTTGAACTCATTTACACTCCTATCAACAGGGTATAAGTGTTCCCTTTTCTCTGCAACTTCTCCAGCGTCTATTATTTTTTGGCTTTTTAATAACAGCCATTCTACCTGGTATGAGATGGTAGTTCCTTGTGGTTCTGATTTGCATTTCTCTTATTATCAGTGATGTTGAGCTTTATTTTATACACTTCTTGGCCACATATATGTCTTCTTTTTAAAAGTGTCTGTTCATGTCATTTGTCCATTATTTAATGGGGCTTTTTTTTTTCTGGTAAATTTGTTTAGGCTCCTTATAGATACTTATTAAACCTTTGTCAGATGCATATTTTGTAAAAATTTTCTCCCATTCTGTAGGTTGCCTGTTTATTGAGAGTTTCTTTTGCTGTGCAGAAACTCTTTAGTTTAATTAGATGCCATTTGTCAATTTTTGCTTTTGTTGCAATTGCTTTTGCCATCTTTGTCAAAAAATATTTGCCTGTTCCATGTCCAAAATGGTATTGCCCACATTGTCTTCCAGGGTTTTTACAGTTTTGAGTCATCTATTTAAGTCTTTAATCCATCTTGAGTTGATTTTCGTATATGGTGTAAGGAAAGGATCCAGTTTCAATCTTCTGCATATAGCTAGCCAGTTATTCTGGCACCACTTATCAGAGTTTTTGTTTGTTTGTTTACCAATTGTTTGTTTTTGTTGACTTTGTCAAAGTCAGATAGTTGTAGGGGTATGGCCTTATTTCTGGGTTCTTTATTCTGTTCTTTTGGTCTAGGTGACTGTTTTTTGTACAACTATCATGCTATTTTGGTTATTGTAGCTCTACAGTATAGTTTGAATTCAGGTAACATGATGCTTTTAGCATTTTTTTTTTTTTTTTTTTTTTTTTTTTTTTTTTTTTTTTTTTTTTTTGCTTAGGATTGCCTTGGCTATTCAGGTTATTTTTGGTTCCATATGAATTTTAAAATAGTTTTTTTCTAGTTCCGTGAAGAATGTCATTGGTAGTTTGATAGGAATAGCTTTGAATCTATAAATTGTTTTGGGCAGTATGGCCATTTTAACAATATTACTTTTTCCTGTCAATGAGCAGGGAATGTTTTTCCATTTGTTTGTGCCATGTCTGATTTCTTTGAGCAGTGTTTTGTAGTTCTCATTGTAGAAATCTTTCTCTTTTCTGATTAGTTGTATCCCCATGTATTTTATTCTTTTTGTGGCAATTGTGGTTGGGACTGTGTTGCTGATTTGGCCCTCAGCTTGACTGCTGTTTATGTATAGGAATGCTAGTGATATTTGTACATTGATTTTGTTCTCCTGTGACTTTGCTGAAGTTGTTTATTAGCTTAAGGAGCTTTTGGGCCAAGGCTATGAGATGTTCTAGATATAGAATCAGGTCACTTGCAACCAGGAAAGTTTGACTCCCTCTTTTAGTGTTTTAATTCCCTTTAGTTTTTTCTCTTGCCTGATTGCCCTGGCTAGAACTTCCAATATTATGTTAAATCAGTGGTGAGAGAGGACATTCTTGTCTTGTGCCAGTTTTCAAGGGGAATGCTTCCAGTTTTTGCCCATTCAGTATGATGTTGGGTGTGAGCTTGTCGTACATGGCTCTTATTGTTTTGAGGTATATTCCTTCAATACCTAATTTATTAAGAGGTTTTTGTTTTTGTTTTTGTTTTTGATGAAGTATCCCTCTGTTACCAGGCTGGAGGGGAGTGGCATGAACTCAGCTCACTGCAACCTCTGCCTCCCAGGTTCAAGTGATTCTCCTGCCTCAGTCTCCTGAGTAGCTGGGACTATAAGAACGCACCACCATGCCCAGCTAATTTTTGTATTTTTAGTAGAGACAGGGTTTCACCATGTTGGCCAGGATGGTCTCCATCTCTTGACCTCATGATCCGCCCACCTCAGCCTCCCAGAGTGCTGGGATTACAGGCATGAGCCACCATGCCATGAAGCTCTATTGAATTTTATTGGAAGGCTTTTCTGCATCTATTGAAATAATCCTGTGGCTTTTATGTTTAATTCTATTTATGTGATCAACCACATTTATTGATTTACATATGTTGAGTCAACCTTGCATCCCAGGGATAAAGCCTGGATAAGCCTTTTTGATGTGCTGCTGGATTTGTTTTGCCCATACTTTGTTGAGAACTTTTGCATTGATGTTCATCAAAAATATTGGACTGAAGTTCTCTTTTTTTGTTGTGTCATTGCCAGGTTTTTGGTATTAGGTGGATACTGGTCTCATAGAATATGTTAGGGAGGAGTTCCTCCTCCTGAAACTTTTGGAATAATAATTCAGTAAAAATGGGAATTTGGCAGTGAATCCACTGGGCCCTGGAATTTTTTTGGTTGGTAAGCTATTTATTACCTATTCAATTTTGGAGCTTATTATTCGTCTGTTCAGTGGATGAGTTTCCTCTTTGCTTAGTCTTGAGATAGTGTAGGTATCCAGAACTTTATCTATCTCTTCTAAATTTACTAGTGTATGTGCATAGAGGTTTTTGTGTAATATTCTCAGATGGTTACTTATATTTCTGTGGGATCGGTGGTAATGTCCCTTTTGTTATTTCTAATTGTGTTTATTTAGATCTTCTTTCTTTTCTTCTTTATTAGTCTAGCTAGTCGTCTTTTATTAATTTTTTCAAAAACACAAACTCTTGAATTCATTGATCATTTTAATGGTGTTTTATGTCTCAATCTCCTTCAGTTCTGCTCTGATTTTGGTTATTTCTTATCTTCTGCTAGCTTTGGGGTTGTTTTGCTTCTGGTTCTCTAATTCTTTCAGTTGTGATGTTGGGTTGTTAACTTGTGATCTTTCTAACTTTTTGATGTGACCATTTAGTGTAATAAATTTCCCTCTTAACACTACCTTAGCTGTGTCCCATAGTTTCTGGTATGTTGTATCTTTGTTCTCATTAGTTTCAAAGAACTTCTTGATTTCTGCCTTTACTTCATTATTTACCCAAAAGTAATTCAGAAGTAGCATATTCAATATCTATGTAATCGCATGGTTTTTAGCAAATTTCTTAGTCTTCATTTCTAATTTGATTTTGCTGTGGTCCAAGAGAGTGGTTGTTATAATTTCAGTTATTTTGCACTTGCTGAGAAGTGTTTTGTGTCCAATTATGTGATTGATTTTAGAGTATGTACCATGTGGTCATGAGAAGAATGCATATTCTATTGTTTGGGGGTAGAGTTCTGTAGATGTCTATCATGTCCATTTGATCCGGTGCTGAGTTCAGGTACTAAATATCTTTGTTAATTTTCTGCCTCAGAGATCTGTCTAATACTGTCAATGAGGTGTCAAAGTCTCTCACTATCATTGTGTGGGAGTCTATGTCTCTTTGTCAAACTCTGAGATCTTTCTTTATGAATATGGGTGCTCCTGTGTTGGGTGCACATATGTATTTAGAATAGCTAGGTCCTCTTATTGAATTGAACCCTTTATCATCATGCAATTCACTTCTTTGTCTTGTTTGATCTTTGTTGGTTTAAATCCTATTTTGTCTGAAATTGTCACAACCCCTGCTTTTTCCATTCGCTTGGTTATTTTTCTCCATCTCTTTATTGTGAGCCTGTGGGTGTCATTGCATATGACATGGAACTCTTGAAGATAGCATACCAAGGGGTCTTGGTTCTTTATCCAGGTTGACACTCAGTGTCTTTTTTTTTTTTTTTTTTTTTTTTTTATTTTATTTTATTTTTATTATACTTTAAGTTCTAGGGTACATGTGCATAACGTGCAGGTTTGTTACATATGTATACATCTGCCATGTTGGTGTGCTGCACCAATCAACTCGTCAGCACCCATCAATTCATCATTTATATCAGGTATAACTCCCCAATGCAATCCCTCCCCACTCCCCCCGCCATGATAGGCCCCATTGTGTCATGTTCCCCTTCCCGAGTCCAAGTGAGCTCATTGTTCAGTTCCCACCTATGAGTGAGAACATGCGGTGTTTGGTTTTCTGTTCTTGTGATAGTTTGCTAAGAATGATGGTTTCCAGCTGCATCCATGTCCCTACAAAGGACGCAAACTCATCCTTTTTTATGGCTGCATAGTATTCCATGGTGTATATGTGCCACATTTTCTTAATCCAGTCTGTCACTGATGGACATTTGGGTTGATTCCAAGTCTTTGCTATTGTGAATTGTGCCGCAATAAACATACGTGTGCATGTGTCTTTGTAGTAGCATAATTTATAATCCTTTGGGTATATACCCAGTAGTGGGATGGCTGGGTCATATGGTACATCTAGTTCTAGATCCTTGAGGAATCGCCATACTGTTTTCCATAATGGTTGAACTAGTTTACAATCCCACCAACAGTGTAAAAGTGTTCCTATTTCTCCACATCCTCTCCAACACCTGTTGTTTCCTGATTTTTTAATGATTGCCATTCTAACTGGTGTGAGATGGTATCTCATTGTGGTTTTGATTTGCATTTCTCTGATGGCCAGTGATGATGAGCATTTTTTCATGTGTCTGTTGGCTGTATGAATGTCTTCTTTTGAGAAATGTCTGTTCATATCCTTTGCCCACTTTTTGATGGGGTTGTTTGTTTTTTTCTTGTAAATTTGTTTGAGTTCTTTGTAGATTCTGGAAATTAGCCCTTTGTCAGATGAGTAGATTGCAAAAATTTTCTCCCATTCTGTAGGTTGCCTGTTCACTCTGATGGTAGTTTCTTTTGCTGTGCAGAAGCTCTTTAGTTTAATTAGATCCCATTTGTCAATTTTGGCTTTTGCTGCTGTTGCTTTTGGTGTTTTAGACATGAAGTCCTTGCCCATGCCTATGTCCTGAATGGTACTACCTAGATTTTCTTCTAGGGTTTTTATGGTATTAGGTCTAACATTTAAGTCTCTAATCCATCTTGAATTAATCTTCGTATAAGGAGTAGGGAAAGGATCCAGTTTCAGCTTTCTACTTATGGCTAGCCAATTTTCCCAGCACCATTTATTAAATAGGGAATCCTTTCCGCATTTCTTGTTTCTCTCAGGTTTGTCAAAGATCAGATGGTTGTAGATGTGTGGCATTATTTCTGAGGGCTCCGTTCTGTTCCATTGGTCTATATCTCTGTTTTGGTACCAGTACCATGCTGTTTTGGTTACTGTAGCCTTGTAGTATAGTTTGAAGTCAGGTAGCATGACGCCTCCGGCTTTGTCCTTTTGACTTAGGATTGTCTTGGCAATGCGGGCTCTTTTTTGGTTCCATATGAACTTTAAAGCAGTTTTTTCCAATTCTGTGAAGAAACTCATTGGTAGCTTGATGGGGATGACATTGAATCTATAAATTACCTTGGGCAGTATGGCCATTTTCACGATATTGATTCTTCCTATCCATGAGCATGGTATGTCCTTCCATTTGTTTGTGTCCTCTTTGATTTCACTGAGCAGTGGTTTGTAGTTCTCCTTGAAGAGGTCCTTTACATCCCTTGTAAGTTGGATTCCTAGGTATTTTATTCTCTTTGAAGCAATTGTGAATGGAAGTTCATTCCTGATTTGGCTCTCTGCTTGTCTGTTACTGGTGTATAAGAATGCTTGTGATTTTTGCACATTAATTTTGTCTCCTGAGACTTTGCTGAAGTTGCTTATCAGCTTAAGAAGATTTTGGGCTGAGATGATGGGGTTTTCTAAATATACAATCATGTCATCTGCAAACAGGGACAATTTGACTTCTTCTTTTCCTAACTGAATACCCTTGATTTCTTTCTCTTGCCTGATTGCCCTAGCCAGAACTTCCAACACTATGTTGAATAGGAGTGGTGAGAGAGGGCATCCCTGTCTTGTGCCAGTTTTCAAAGGGAATTTTTCCAGTTTTTGCCCATTCAGTATGATATTAGCTGTGGGTTTGTCATAAATACCTCTTATTATTTTGAGGTACGTTCCATCAATACCGAATTTGTTGAGCGTTTTTAGCATGAAGGGCTGTTGAATTTTGTCAAATGCCTTTTCTGCATCTATTGAGATGATCATGTGGTTCTTGTCTCTGGTTCTGTTTATATGCTGGATTACGTTTATTGATTTGCAAATGTTGAACCAGCCTTGCATCCCAGGGATGAAGCCCACTTGATCATGGTGGATAAGCTTTTTGATGTGCTGCTGAATCCGGTTTGCCAGTATTTTATTGAGGATTTTTGCATCGATGTTCATCAGGGAGATTGGTCTAAAATTCTCTTTTTTTTGTTGTGTCTCTGCCAGGCTTAGGTATCAGGATGATGTTGGCCTCATAAAATGAGTTAGGGAGGATTCCCTCTTTTTCTATTGATTGGAATAGTTTCAGAAGGAATGGTACCAGCTCCTCCTTGTACCTCTGGTAGAATTCAGCTGTGAATCCATCTGGTCCTGGGCTTTTTTTGGTGGGTAGGCTATTAATTGTTGCCTCAATTTCAGAGGCTGCTATTGGTCGATTCAGGTATTCAACTTCTTCCTGGTTTAGTCTTGGAAGAGTGTACGTGTCCAGGAAATTATCCATTTCTTCTAGATTTTCTAGTTGATTTGCGTAGAGGTGTTTATAGTATTCTCTGATGGTAGTTTGTATTTCTGTGGGGTCGGTGGTGATATCCCCTTTATCATTTTTTATTGCGTCTATTTGATTCCTCTCTCTTTTCTTCTTTATTAGCCTTGCTAGCGGTCTGTCAGTTTTGTTGATCTTTTCAAAAAACCAACTCCTGGATTCATTGATTTTTTGGAGAGTTTTTTGTGTCTCTATCTCCTTCAGTTCTGCTCTGATCTTAGTTATTTCTTGCCTTCTGCTAGCTTTTGAATGTGTTTGCTCTTGCCTCTCTAGTTCTTTTAATTCTGATGTTAGAGTGTCAATTTTAGATCTTTCCTGCTTTCTCTTGTGGGCACTTAGTGCTATAAATTTCCCTCTACACACTGCTTTAAATGTGTCCCAGAGATTCTGGTATGTTGTATCTTTGTTCTCATTGGTTTCAAAGAACATCTTTATTTCTGCTTTCATTTCGTTATGTACCCAGTAGTCATTCAGGAGCAGGTTGTTCAGTTTCCATGTAGTTGAGCGGTTTTGATTGAGTTTCTTAGTCCTGATTTCTAGTTTGATTGCACTGTGGTCAGAGAGACAGTTTGTTATAATTTCTGTTCTTTTACATTTGCTGAGGAGTGCTTTACTTCCAATTATGTGGTCAATTTTGGAATAAGTGTGATGTGGTGCTGAGAAGAATGTATATTCTGTTGACTTGGGGTGGAAAGTTCTATAGATGTCTATTAGGTCCGCTTGGTGCAGAGATGAGTTCAATTCCTGGATATCCTTGTTAACTTTCTGTCTCGTTGATCTGTCTAATGTTGACAGTGGAGTGTTGAAGTCTCCCATTATTATTGTATGGGAGTCTAAGTCTCTTTGTAAGTCTCTAAGGACTTGCTTTATGAATCTGGGTGCTCCTGTATTGGGTGCATATATATTTAGGATAGTTAGCTCTTCCTGTTGAATTGATCCCTTTACCATTATGTAATGGCCTTCTTTGTCTCTTTTGAGCTTTGATGGTTTAAAGTCTGTTTTATCAGAGACTAGGATTGCAACCCCTGCTTTTTTTTGTTCTCCATTTGCTTGGTAGATCTTCCTCCATCCCTTTATTTTGAGCCTATGTATGTCTCTCCATGTGAGATGGGTCTCCTGAAGACAGCAGACTGATGGGTCTTGACTCTTTATCCAGTTTGCCAGTCTGTGTCTTTTAATTGGAGCATTTAGTCCATTGACATTTAAGGTTAATATTGTTATGTGTGAACTTGATCCTGCCATTATGATATTAACTGGTTATTTTGCTCCTTAGTTGATGCAGTTTCTTCCTAGCCTCGATGGTCTTTACATTTTGGCATGTTTTTGCAATGGCTGGTACCGGTTGTTCCTTTCCATGTTTAGGGCTTCCTTCAGGGTCTCTTGTAAGGCAGGCCTGGTGGTGACAAAATCTCTAAGCATTTGCTTATCTGTAAAGAATTTTATTTCTCCTTCACTTATGAAACTTAGTTTGGCTGGATATGAAATTCTGGGTTTAAAATTCTTTTCTTTAAGAACGTTGAATATTGGCCCCCACTCTCTTCTGGCTTGTAGAGTTTCTGCCGAGAGATCTGCTTTCAGTCTGATGGGCTTCCCTTTGTGGGTAACCCGACCTTTCTCTCTGGCTGCCCTTAAGATTTTTTCCTTCATTTCAACTTTGGTGAATCTGGCAATTATGTGTCTTGGAGTTGCTCTTCTGGAGGAGTATCTTTGTGGTGTTCTCTGTATTTCCTGAATTTGAATGTTGGCCTGCCCTGCTAGGTTGGGGAAGTTCTCCTGGATGATATCCTGTAGAGTGTTTTCCAATTTGGTTCCATTTTCCCCCTCACTTTCAGGCACCCCAATCAGACGTAGATTTGGTCTTTTGACATAATCCCATACTTCTTGCAGGCTTTGTTCATTTCTTTTTCTTCTTTTTTCTTTTGGTTTCTCTTCTCGCTTCATTTCATTCATTTGATCCTCCATCGCTGATACTCTTTCTTCCAGTTGATCGAGTCGGTTACTGAAGCTTTTACATTTGTCACGTATTTCTCGTGTCATGGTTTTCATCTCTGTCATTTCGTTTATGACTTTCTCTGCATTAATTAGTCTAGCTGTCAATTCTTCCACTCTTTTTTCAAGATTTTTAGTTTCTTTGCACTGGGTACGTAATTCCTCCTTTAGCTCTGAGAGGTTTGATGGACTGAAGCCTTCTTCTCTCATCTCATCAAAATCATTCTCTGACCAGCTTTGATCCATTGCTGGCGATGGGCTGTGCTCCTTTGCAGGGGGAGATGCGCTCTTATTTTTTGAATTTCCAGCTTTTCTGCCCTGCTTTTTCCCTTTGTGGTTTTATCTATCTCTGGTCTTTGATGATGGTGACGTACTGATGGGGTTTTGGTATAGGTGTCTTTCCTGTTTCATAGTTTTCCTTCTGACAGTCAGGACCCTCAGCTATAGGTCTGTTGG
>NW_022300975.1:863111-920500 GCF_002776525.5 Piliocolobus tephrosceles
AGACCCTGTTTGCCTGGGTATCAGCAGCAGAGGTTGCAGAAGATAGAATGTTGCTGAACAGCGAGTGCACCTGTCTGATTCTTGCTTTGGAAGCTTCCTCTCAGGGGTGTACTCCACCCTGTGAGGTGTGGGGTGTCAGACTGCCCCTAGTGTGGGATGTCTCCCAGTTAGGCTACTCAGGGGTCAGTGACCCACTTGAGCAGGCAGACTGCCCCTTCTCAGATCTCAACCTCCGTGTTGGGAGATCCACTGCTCTCTTCAAAGCTGTCAGACAGAGTCGTTCGCGTCTGTGCAGGCTTCTGCTCGTTTATCTGAGCCCTGTCCCCAGAGGCGGAGTCTACAGAGACAGGCAGGTTTCCTTGAGCTGCTGTGAGCTCCACCCAGTTCGAGCTTCCCAGCGGCTTTATTTACCTACTTAAGCCTCATTGATGGCGGGCGCCCCTCCCCCAGCCTCGCTGCTGCCTTGTGGTTAGTTTGCCGCAGACTGCTGTGTTAGCAAGGAGGGAGGCTCCGTGGGCGTGTGACCCTCCCGGCCAGGTGTGGGATATAATCTCCGGTGTGCCGGTGTTACAGCGCAGTATTGGGGTGGGAGTTACCCGATTTTCCAGGTGTTGTGTGTCTCAGTTCTCCTGGCTGGGAAAAGGGACTCCCTTCCCCCTCGCGCTTCCCAGGTGAGGCGATGCCTCACCCTGCTTCAGCTCTCGCTGGTCGGGCTGCAGCAGCTGACCAGCACCGATTGTCCGGCACTCCCGAGTGAGATGACCCCAGTACCTCAGTTGAAAATGCAGAAATCACCGGTCTTCTGTGTGGCTCGCGCTGGGAGATGGAGACTGAAGCTGTTCTTATTCAGCCATCTTGCTCCGCCCTTCTCGACACTCAGTGTCTTTTAATTGGGATATTTAGCCCATTTACATTCAAGGTTAGTACTGATATGTGTGGATTTGATCCTGTCATTATGATGTCAGCTGGTTATCATGCAGACTTGTTTGTGTGGTTACTTTATAGTGTCACTGGTCTCTGCACTTCAGTGTGTTTTAGTAGCAGCTAGTAATGATTTTTTCTTTCCATATGTAGTGCTTCCTTCAGGAAGGAAAGGCAGGTCTGGTAGTAACAAATTCCCTCTTGGCTGGATATGAAATTCTGGGTTGTAATTTTTTTTCTTTAACAAAGTTGAATATTGGTCCCCAAACTTTTTGACTTTGTAGGATTTCTGCTAAGATGTGCACTGTTAGACTGATGTGCTTCCCTTTGTATGTGACCTGACAGAAATTTCTGTCATTTCTGCTTTGCAGAAAGTTCAGAACCCTTGCTGGAGAAGCGGTGTAGTTGTTTGGAGAAAAGAGTTTTTTTTTTTTTTTTTTTTTTTTTTTTTTTCTTTTATCCTATTTGATGACCTTGAAGGTTTATTGTGATATAAGGTTGATCCAGCCAGCTGGCTTCATTTTTGGAAGATTTTCGGAGGTTAATGCTCAGGTTTCAACTCCTGGACTACATGTTCTATATCTGGGGGACTTGTATCAGTCCCTGACTTCGTTCTCTGGCTCCTCAAGGTTAGGAATCCACTGTGCTGATGGGGCAAGGTGCTCCTGGACCACTAGTCACTACGCTCTGATTGGTGGTGTTAGTCAAAGCATTTTATAGTGTGGTGGCAATGGGATCTTGTTCTTGTTCACAAGGACCAGCAGCAGTGGTAATGCTGTGGGGTGCATACTTGTCTGCTGTAACAGTGTGCTAGCAGGTGCCAGGTGCCTGCCTCTTTGCAAGCATTTACCTCCATGGCAAAGGCAACACAGCTTGGGGGAATGAGGGAGCACCTGCTGGCAACTCTGCCAGTGGTTATGCTGGTGGTGATATTAGCATGAGGGTGGGATGCTGGTAGGTGCAGGTCCGTGTGTGTTCTCTGTTCATCACAGGCAAGGGTGGTCACTCAGGATGGTGGAGGGTTTGCCATTCTCTGTGCCTAATGTCACTATGTTGACTGACAGTGTTTGTGCAGGAGTGGGATGCTGGTGAGGGCTGGGCTGGCTAACCCTGTGCCCACCAAGGCTCTGACTGAAATGGCAGTCTAATGGCAGGAGGGTGGATAGAGTACACTCTTGTCATTTGCAGCAGTGGCAGGGCAGTGTGCGTGCACACAGGTGCCCTGGCGAGGCAAGTAAGACAAAATTTGCCTGTGCACACATGTAAGCAGAGCAATGTGGGAGGTTGCCTTAGGCCTGGGGAAAGCTGCAGTATGAGGAGGGAGTAGGTAGACTGGTGTGTGGCCATGGGGGCTGCTCCACTGGAGCTGTCAACTGTTCAGGCATGGTCCACCAGTGCAAGAGCTATGATATGGGTCCCCAGGACCCCCAAGGCTGCCATGAAAGCAGATGCTGCTGGGCTGGGGCTCCACGCAAAGCCAGCAGACCAGGGGGTGCTCAGGTCTGACCAGCCCCATCTTATGGGCAAGACTTCCCTGCAGAGTTCAGATCTGACAATTTTCCTAGGGCTAAAGTCTCCTATGAGAGCAAGTCAAGCCTACTGGGATGGCCATCCCTGGCCATGCTCTGCTACAAATGCTCCCACACCAAACCCTCTGGGCTCCTCTTCAGCTGGTGTGCTGCCAATACCACTTCTCTAAGCAGCTTTTCCTACCAATTCAAATGGCCCTGGTGGTTGAAGTGTCTCCTCTTGGTGGGATTTCAGAGGCCCGTTGCAAAAGTGGGTTGCTCTCTGCCAATTCACCTCACCTGTTCCCTGGGAGTTGTTGGGGGCCAGAAACGAGTCCTGGCATACTGTAGCCCCATCAATATGGCTTAAAACATTTTTAATACAAAAAATATATTTCTAGAAATAACCAAAATTATCCCTGATGCACTACTTTTTTTAATGCCTTACTGCATTCAAGTTGCAAATATTTCTTTTCTCCAAAAGCATCGTGTAATTTAGAAACATATTTTACCTGAATGTTTAAAAGAACCTACTATACATTTATATTGGCCTGGTCTTTTTATTGTGGGAATACATTCATCTATTGATGAATTCTATATAATAAAGTTAAGAAAGCCAAAGAGATTTCTCTATTGATTCTGTTTTAGTATTTTGTATTTTTCTTAAAAAGTGACTATTTTTATACAGTTTTAAATTACTGGCATAATGTGATACTTGATTTTCCTTATCTTTTTACTCTTTTACACATTTAGTCTTATACCATTTTTTCACTCCTACTATTATTTAATCATGTCTTCTCTCTCTTTTTTTTTTTCAGTCTTGATAAATTTTGCCAGATCTTGGTTTTTGTTTTCAAAAGTACACACCTTTGTTGATTTTTCTAAAGTATCTTCTGTTTTTTATATGTCAATACTATTAACTCATCTTTATTATTTCATAGCCTAGTATTTCATTATATTTATTTTGTTTATATTTTGCTGACTTCATACGTCACCCAGCTAGCTCATTTTCTTCTTCTCTAGTGTAAAATTTTAATACTCTAAATTGTTTTGAAGTAGAAAATTTTAATTGTGTACACAAATTTAGATTTAGTATTTTTGTTGTCATTAAATATTAGCATTTAAAATTTCCATTATGATTTATTTTTTTACATTTGAGCTTTTTAGGTGATGTTGTTAAATGTTCTAATAGCATATTTTGCTGGAGTTGTATTTTTTCTCTTTCTCATTACTTTGTTATCGATTTATAAGTTAATTTCATTGTAGTTAGAGTACACTAGGATTTCATTATCTAAATATCACTAATACCTTCTTTGTGGGCTTGTTTTGAAAAGAACGTGTGTTTGTGTTTGCTGTGGTATTATATATAAAATATATTTATATATAAATATTAAATATTATATATTTCTATATGTAAAACATATTTTAACAATATAAATGACAAAGTTTTCTAATAAGTGTATATATATATTATTAGACAACTTTGCTATTTATACTGTTAAAATAGTATAGATCCATACTGTCTTTTTGTCTGTTTCAACTATCAGAGAGATGAAATGCAATCTCATACAGTTTTAGGGGATTTATTGATTTCTCCTTGTAGCTATTTCAATTTATCTTTGTTATGAAGTATGTGTGACTTTAGAAAATGTATAGCTCTTCCTAGTAAATAAAACTATTTTTTCCATAAACAAAAAATTAAGTATTCCTATCAATGCCTTTTGACTTGTTATTTTCTAATATGGGATATTATTCAGCCATAAAAAGAATGAAATTCTGTCATATACAACAACATGGATAGAACTGGAAGACATTATGTTATGGGAAATTAGCCAGGCACAGAAGGACACATGTTCACAGTCATATGGGAGCCAATAATTAAACAAATTAAATTCAGGGAGACAGAAAGTAGAATGATGGCTGGGAAGTGTAGCATGGTTGGTGGGGGACTAAGTGGGCATGATTAACGGGTACAAAAATATAGTTAGGTAGAAGAAATAAGATCTACTATTTGGTAGCATCCTTATTTTAAAATATTTTATATCATAAAATAAACTATGGAATTGAAATGTTCCTAACACAAAGAAATTATAAATGCTTTAGGGGATGGATACCCCAATTACCCTGATTTGATCATTATACATTGTATGCCTACATCAAAACATCACATGTTTGGTGATACACATATGTTTAATCATAAATATATGACTATTTAATACCCATAGTAATTAATTTTAAAAAAGGATGCCAGAAACAATTATTTTTTTATCTTAGTCACATTTTTAAAACTTGTCTTCTTGGTCTTTTTTCTAATCTTTTATTTTAAAACTTTATTTACCTTAAGTGTAGGTATATTTCTTATATACTTCATATTATTAAATGTTATAATTGAGTCTGATGATGATTAGTCTCCTAATTGGTGAATTTGTCTATTTTTATTCACTATGATAATAAACTTAGATTTGTTTCTGTATGTTAATTCGTATATTCTGTTTTTCTACTTTATGCCTGCCTATCTATTATCTATTTATCCATCAATCTGTTTTTTTAAATTCAATCTTCTTGAATTATTTGTTTTTATTCATGTTTTTCTTCTTTTCTGCTTTTTTGTTTTTTTCTAAAAATCACTCCATTGTTACCTCTTTAGTAGCTTAGGTGGTGTTTTCATCCCTTTTTTCTGTTAACACTTAAATGTTAATGTGACTATTTACTTACTCACATCTTAATTTAACCAATATGTTTATTCTTGAGACATTTTAAAGACTTTAACATTAGCAGCACTCCACAGTATCTTCATAATATTTTAATGAAATTCATAAGTTTTGGTGTTAGGGTTATTCAAGCCCAGTAAAATTCTTCTACATGCTGAAAAAAACTGGTGAAGTATTAGTAATATCTCTTTCTTGAATATTTTACATAATTCACCAGAATATCTATCTGGTCTTAAATTCTCTCTCTCTTTCTCTTTCTGTGTGTGTGTGCGTGTGCGTGCATGTGTGAGTGTGAAGTTTTTGTTATAATAGACATATTATTCTGATTTTTTGGTTTATATCATGTCAAGTCTTGATTATTTAAAATTTTCAAGAAATTTGTTCATTTATTTGAGTTGTCAAATTTGTTCATGGTATGTCTATAGAATCTGTATTAATACTCTCTCTATCGTTTCTGATATTGGTAATTCATGTTCTCTGGCTCTCTGGCTGACTGTCTAATGGTTGTCCTTTTTTTCTAACTTTTCAAAAATCAATTTTTGGGTGTTAATTTTCTCTATTATTTGTTTGTTTTCTATTCTCCTGGCTTCTCCTTTAATATTTATTATTTCCTCTTTTCATACTCATACTTTTTTTTACTCTCTCTCTCTCTCTCTCTCTCTCTCTCAGCTTCCTAAGATGTTACAATATGTAATACACTTTAGGATTTTCTTTTTTTTTTTTTTAATATGAGCATCTAAAGCTATAATTTCAATCTAAGCACAGCTATGTGCCTATCCAACAAATGTGATATGTGGAATTTTTATTACTTATATTTTCAACATATTTTTAAATTTCTCTGCCTGTACGATATGGTTTCTTCACATTTGTGTGCCAACAGTTTTGACCGCAAACGTTAACCATTATTCTTATTGTCTACATTAATCCATGGGTTTTTTACACATTTTAGTTGTTGTTGCTCATTATACCTTCTCATGTTGCAGACCAAGCTTCTTTTTCTTCTTTTGTTTCTTCATTTTTTTCTTATATATATATATATTTTTTGAACTCTATATTTTAATTCTTCTCTGTCTTTGGAAGTGATACCCCCAAATTTTTTAAATCCGTATTTTGCCATCATTCCAAAAGTTTCAAGTGGATACACAGTTCTATGTTGTCAATAATTCTTTTATTGTGTTGAAAATATCAAGAGAATGAGACATTATGAAAAGATAATACAGAAACAAGGATGAGTGAACCTGTAGACTCAGTGTTTAAAATATGCCTGCATATGTCAAAGTGAATAGAAAAGCTACTTTGTAGCCTTTTTTATATTACAGCTTCTCAGACCTTAGGCTTCAGACTGGTGAATTTTGTTTTGCACTGGCCAATGGACCAACTGTGTTTACTGTCCAATCTTAAATTCTAAAGATAAAATATTGCAGGTAACATAGAATATGCATTATATTTTTAAGGGGTTGACAACTGAAATTAATAACTTTTTTTACTAATAAAAAAGATGATATAAGCTCTTTGTCCAAAGTAGCGCTTAACAAGATTGAAATTTTAAAGCTAGATGGTACTTGTTGTAAACAAATGGTCCAGGTGCTTACATATTTTAGCAGTTGTATATCTTGAGAAAACTCATTCTTAAAATTGGTGCTATATTAACAGCAGTATATGATATTGTAATGAATTTGCTTTATCATTGGAAAATACTTACTTCTGCTATAGAGGACAAGAAAACAACATGAGTGTATCTCATAAAAAGTAATTAGCAAAGATAATAACTAAGCTGGTAGATTATGAGATATAGGCAAAACTCATAGGGTATGTTGGAATAGAATATAATGAATAAATAATTAACACATGATATATAGGCAGAATTCATAAGCTGAGCTAAATATAAATAAATAGTAAATAATTAATAGACTACAGAACATGCTAAAGAAGGAAAGAATAATTTCAATGTATGCTGATAAAACAGAAGTGCTACACGAAGATCAAAAAAGAAAGGTCATATACTGAGAATGCGTCCTATAGGCTAAAAGTCACCTCATCCCTATATAAATCACCCAATGGTAATACCTAGCATTGTCCTATGACGGTCCCAGATATGTTCTGCCCAAGGAAGGTACATAAAACCATGACTATTCATTTAACTAATTGGCAAGCCACTTACCTCTGCATCTCTCTGATAGAGAAATGGATATCTTTGCCCCGAGTAACTTTTGTCTATGAGTCCTTTGAAAATACTTGGGCTTTTATTCTCAAAATTATATCATTAGAAAGGAAGAGGATGGTGGAGGAGAGAAAAAGAGACAGGATGCTTGTACGTTGTGTATCCCAGAACTTATGTTTCAGGTATTTTTTCTCACTCCCAAACTCTCTGAAGCTTGTTAACCTGTCCCACTTCCCTCCCTTGCCTCTTACTTCATATTTTAAATATTTTTAATAAACTATGATTTGTTCTATAATAAACTGACTTTCTATTTTGTGACCTCTGGAGTAGTTTGTTAGTATGCTCAGAATCTATCATTGCAAGTAATTTCCTATTTAGTAGATAATAATAAAATCATTAAAGCATATTTGCTAATACTCTTTACAATGGATATTTAAGGCCAATTATTTAAAAATTAAGATAATGAGATATGCTAGGATTAAGAATATCCAATTGTACTTGCAGACAGCCAACATTTATCTGTGTAACTTCTAAATAACCTTGACCAATACCAGATATTTATAACGATGAAAACAAAAGTCAATTATCTATAAAGCTGTTAATTAATCTCTAAATTACTTTGAGAAACATTTCTTCTGTTACTGCTTGGAAATGATTATGTGTTCTAGAGAATGGAAACTTGTGGTTCATAACACTTTAATTTCTATTTATATACTTACAGAGACTTTGCTTCATATAAATCTATAATCCTTTCTAAAATATTGTTCTATCCCAGTGGGTTCCACATACTGATAGCATATCAAAAGCTACATTCCAATGATGCCTGCAGTATTTCACTAACTATACTCTTGTCTGTCTTGTGTCAATGTCCTCATTTATCATGTACTCTTGTCAGATCAGTCTTGCTACAGAGACACTTAAAGTCACTTTCATTTTTAACCTGTTTCATTGGATCCAAATTTGGATTTAATAAAGTCCAAATTTCTTACTCAGGCATTCTAAAACCTAAGAGAATCAGGCCATGCATCTTTTCCAGGCTTATATTTTCTATTACTGTAAATCCAAGCTGTGGTTGGAATGCTTCAATGTTTGGTCAACCCTTCAAACCTAACAAATATTAAGTATGAGATTTGAAACTATGAATGCATGTCTGTTATCTGTAACTACCTAGTCATTACTTAATGTTTTTTGCAATAGTCTCATCATCTACAAAATGTGAATATAATAATTATAATCATACCCATAATTATACTCTCCTCACAAAGTTGTAACGATTAAATTAGATAATCTATAAGGTGTTATTTATTCTGAGAATCCCCTTCTCTTTATGTACATATCTATAGATATATATTGATAGACATATATTTTCTAAAAACTTCTTTGTGGATCAGCTATATCCACATTTTTAAAATTTTTCCTAAGGTCTTTATAATCAACTTTATTTCTATATACTAGTAATGAACAATTGGAAATAAAAAACAATGTACCATGTATACTAACATTCAGAAACATATATCACACCAAGAGTGAGTGAACTCTGATAGAAACTATAGAAGCTGGGTGACAATGACATGTCAACACAGGCTCATCAGTTGTAACAAATGTACCACTCTGGTAAAGGATATTGATAATGGTGGAGGCTATGCATGTGTTGGGTAGGGAATATACAGGAAATCTCTCTAATTTCTGCTAAATTCTGCTGTGAACATATAACTGCTCTAAAAAGTAAAGTCTCTTGAAAAAATAAACATGAAACAGGTATAAACTAATAAGTATATTTAGCATATATGCTGAACACTAAACAAACAAACAAACAGAGTTCTGGTTTCAGCCATGACATGTAAAAAGGTTGGAAGTCATTACTTCATTTTTTACCAAAAGAGAAGAAATGAATAAATGTAAAATTAACATTTCTTGGGTCTATCAGAGAACTGAGGTTACAGGGCAAATCACCACGCTGAAATCTGGAGAGACAGGCAAATACACAGAAATACAGTTGAGATCCACTTGCCTAGAGAGGATGCTGCTAGAGGCAGAATTGTTAGAAATGTTTTAATAATAATATAGACAAGTTGGTGGAGACTGAGTGTGGACATTCTTGAGAGTGAGAAACCCCTGAGAGTCACAATCTTAGGGGAACCCCCACAATCTTGTGGGTTTTACATTCAGGAAATACACAAGGTTCTCAAAATGCATAGCTAAGAACAATCCCCTTCTTTTCAGAGCCTTATGCCACCCAGCAGAAAAGGCAATTTACCCAACTCTAGCCCTTTCTAGCCTTCTTATCTCACTTAAGGGTATGTGTGGTGGTAGTGGATGAGGGGAGAGTTAAAACAGACGAACAACAGCAAAAAAAAAAAAAAAAAAAAAAAAAAAAAAAAAAACCTGTCGTGAGAAACATAGCCCAGCGACACAAGCATACTAAAGGACTGAGATTTAATCATAAGATTGTAGAGCACTTTCCTTCACTACCTAATATTTACCACCGCATAAAGTATAATAAAAATGGATTATAGCTGGAAGAACTGCAAGAAACGAACTCTATGTAAGGAAGAGTTCTTACGGTCGTCAAAAGACAAAAATTGATAGAATTGAACACTGATGTAGAAAAATTTACTATTGCAGTTGAAGACTTTAACACTTCTCTCTCAGCAATTGATAGATCAAGGATGTAGAAAATCAGTAAGGATAAAGCTGACCTGAAGACCACTATCAATCAACTTGATGTAATTGACATTTATAAGGTACTCCATAAAACAATAACAGAATACACATTCTTCACTGTCTCATGTGGAAATTCACGCAGATAAATTACATTCTGAGTCATGAAACACACCTTAACAAATTTAAAATAATAGAAATCATACTAAGTATGCTCTCAGGCCACAGTGGAATTAAGCTAGAAATCAGTAAAGGAATGATAGTTGGAATATTCCCAAATATATGAAGATAAAACAACATACTTTATATAAAAATGGGTCAAAGATCTCTCAAATAAATTTTTAAAAATTGTACTAAGTAAAAATTAATAGAAATTATTAAAATTTGTTAGAAGAGTGAAAGTCATGCTTAAAGAAATACTTATGATATTAAATACACGTATGAGAAAAAGCAAAATCTCTAAAATCAGTAACAGCTTCTTTCTAAGGAAACTAAAGAAGACAATGTAGTCCTAAAGCAAGTAGAAGAAACACAGAAGAAATAATTAGAACAGAAAACAATAAAATTAAAACCAGGAAATCAATGGAGAAAAACAATGAAACGTAACTAGGTTTTTGAAATGTATTGATAAACTGTTTTGAGGTATTTTTGAAATTAAATTGATAAAACTCTAGCCAGACTAACCAAACAAAAGTGAGAAGACATAAATTACAAACATTAGAAATGAAAGAGTGGTCATTACTACTGATTTCATGATATTAAAAGATAATAAGGAATACTGTGAACAACTCTATCCCACAAATACCATAACTATCATAACATAGATGAATCAATTTCTTCAACCACTCTACCAAAACTCCCATAAGAGAAATAATCTCAATAGAACAATAGTTATTAAATAAATTGAATCAATAATTAATAATATTATAAAATATAGAGCATGGGCCCATATATTTTTACTGGTAAATTCTATCAAATGTATAAATAGGAAGTGATATAAATTCCCCAAATCACTTTCAGAGAATATAAGTAGGGGAACATTTCTTATCTCATTCAGTGAGGTCAGCATTATCTTAATACCAAAACTAAATAAAGACAACAAAATTAGAGAAAACTACATATCAATATCTTTCAGGAATATCTATGTGTGTGTGTGTGTGTGTGTGTGTGTGTGTATCCTCAAGAAAATATTAGTACCTTGTATGTAACAATGTATAAAAAGAATTACACCTTATGACAAACTGAGCTTTACTCCAGGAATACAAGACTAATTCAACATTTGAAAATTAAAGTGGCTCACTACAACAACATGCTAAAGAACCAAGATTATATACTCATATAATTAAGGAAGAAAAAGATTTGACTATATCCAACACCAACCACAGTAAAAATTTTTGGCAAATTGATAATAGAAAAAGTATTCATCATTTTCTAAAAAGCATCTACAAAGCCTAGAGATAATATGATACTTTGTGATGAGATACTGGGTGGTTACCCATAAGACTGGAAACAAAGCTAGGATGTCCTCTTTCACCACTCCTAATTTATATCCTACTGGAAGTTCTAGTTAATGCAATAAAATATGAAAGTAAAATAAAGGTAGGAAGATTGGAAAGGAAGACAAAACTGCCTGTGTTTGCAAATGAATTATATATATAAAAATTCCCCAAAACTGACCCTCCAAAATCCCAAACAACCCAACTAGAACTAATAAATGAGTTTATCAAAATCACAAATAAAACATTAATATAACAAAGTCATTTTTACCATATATACCAGCAATAGATTATTTAAATTTAAGATTTTAAGTAACATAGCACTTACAATGATTTATTTTGTCATACATCTAAAAAAGTCTATAAAAACTATAAAACTCTGATGAAACAAAATAAAATCTAAATAAAAATAAAGATATTCCATGTTCATATATTGGTAAAAACAATTTGTTAATATGTCAATGCTTTCCATCTTGATCTACAGATACAACACAACCCCCACCAATAATACATCAAGTCATATTGGGGATATTGACAAAGTCATTGTAAAGTTAATACGGAAAGGAAAAAGACATAGTATAGCCAACACAATACTGATGTAAAATAAAAGTTGGAGAGGACTGATATTACCATATTTTAAGAGTTACTATAAAGTTAAGTAAGACAAGCATGGTAATGCCAAAAGATAGACACATAGATCAATGAAACAGAACAAATAGATTTTGACACATATAGCCAGTCAATCTTTGACATATGAGCAAGGCAATTCTATGGAAAAAAGATAATCTTTCAAAAAATGTTGCTGGAGTCATTGGACATCTGTGTACAAAAGCATGACCCTAGACCTCTACCTCACACCTTTCAAAAAAATTAGCTCAAACTGGAGAAACAAAAAGTGAAATCCAAAACGATGAAAATGTGTAGAAATAATACAGTAAAAATCGAGGTAACCTTGGATTTTTCATGGAGTTTTTAGATACAACACCAAAATTTTTATCCATGAAAGAAAAATTGATATATTAGACTTCACTAAAATTATAAACTTATGTACTACAAAAAGCACGATGGAGAGAATGAAAAGACAAGCTGTAGACTGGAAGAAAGTCCTTGCAGAACATGTATCTGATAAGAGACTTGATATGGTTCGGCTCTGTGTCCCTACCCAAATCTCATGTCAAATTGTGATCCCCACGTGTTGGAGGAGGGGTCTAGTGAAAGGTGAATCACTTATGGGAATGGATTTCCCCCTTGCTGTTCTCCTGATAGTGAATGAAAACCACAACATCTGCTTGTTTAAGTGTGCAACACTTCCCTGTTCACTCTCCTGTTCTGCCATGTCAAGAAGGTGCTTGCTTCACCTTGGCCCTTCCACTATGATTCTAATTTTCCTGAGGCCTCCCCAACCATGCTTCCTGTACAATGGTGAAGAACTGTGAGTCAATTAAGCCACTTTTCTTCCTAAATTGTGCAGTCCTAGGTGTGTCTTTATAGCAGTGCGAGAATGGGCTAATACAGAAAATTGATACCAGAAATGAGACATTGCCATAAAGATACTGGAAAATGTGGAAAGAACTTTGGAACTGGGTAATGGGCAGAAGTTGGAACAATTTAGAGGGCTCAGAAGAAGAGAGGAAGGTGTGGGAAAGTTTGGAATTTCATAGAATGAATGGCTGTGACCAAAGTGCTAATAGTGATATGGATACTATATATATGGACACTGTAAAATAAAAGTTGGAGAGGACTGGCACTACCATATTTTAAGACTTACTATAAAGTTAAGTATCTAAGACAAGCATGTAATGGCAAAAGATAGACACATAGATCAATGAAACAGAACAAATAGATTCAATTCAAACAGATATTCAACAAACAGGATAGTGAAGTCCAGGGTGAGGTGGTTTCAGATGGAGATGAGGAACTTATTGGGAACTGGAGCAAAGATCACTCTTGCTATACTTTAGCAAAGAGACTGATGGCATTATGCCTCTGCTCTAGGGGTCTGTGGAACTTTGAACTTGAGAGAGATGATTCTAGGTATCTGGTATAAGAGATTTCTAAGCAGCAAAGTTTTTAAGATGTAACCTGGCAGCTCCAAGCAGCATACAGTCATATGTGTTCATAAAGAGATGGTCTGAAATTGAAACTTATATTTAAAAGGGAAGCAGAGTGGAAAAAACTTTGGAAAATTACAGCCTGACAATGTGGTAGTAAAGAAAACCCATTTTCTGGGGAGAAATTCAAACTGGCTGCAGAAATGTGCATAAGTAAAGAGGAGCCAAATGTTAATAGACAAGACCATGAGGAAAATGTCTCCAGGGCATTCTAGAAGACCTTAACAGCAGCCCCTCCCATCACAGGCCTGGAGGACTAGGAGGGAAAAATGGTTTTGTGGGCCATGCCCAGAGACTTGCTGCTATGTGCAGCCTTGGGGCATGGCACCCTGCATCTCAGCTTCTCCAGCTTTAGCTGTGGCTAAAAGGGGCCAAGGTACAGTGCAGGCGGTTGCTTCAGACAATGCAAGTCCCAAGCCTCGGCAGCTTCTATGTGGTTTTGGGCCTGCAAGTGCACAGAAGTCAAGAATTGAGGTTTGGGAGCCTCTGCCTAGATATGAGAAAATGTATGGACATGCCTGGATTTCCAGGCAGAAGTGTGCTGCAGGGATGGAGCCCTCATGGAGAACCTCTGCCAGGGCTTGAAGCCCAAATACAGAGTCCCCACTGGGGCACTGGCCCAGCGGAGCTGTGAAAAGAGGGCCACCATCTTCCAGACACGAGAATGGTAAATCCACTGAAAGCTTACACTATGCACCTGGAAAAGCCTCAGACACTCAATGCTAGTCCATGAAAGCATCTGGGTGCAGGATGTACCCTGAAAAGCCACAGGGATGGTGTTTGCGAAGGCTGTGGGAACCCACCCTTTGCATCAGCATGCCCTGGTTGTGAGACATAGAGATAACAGTACTTATTTGGGAGCTTTAAGATTTAATGACTGCCCTTCTGAGTTTTAGACTTGCATAGGGTGTCTAGCCCCTTTGTTTTGGCCAATTTTTCTTTGTTGGAATGGGAATATTTACCCAAAATTCCTGTGCCTGCATTGGATATTGGAAGCAACTAACTTGTTTTTCATTTTACAGGCTCATAGGCAGAAATGACTTGCCTTGTCTCAGATGAGACTTTGCACTTGTGCTTTTGAGTAAATACTGGAATGAGTTAAGACTTTGGGGGACTGTTGGGAAGGCATGAATATGAGAAGGACAGGAGGTAAGAGAGGGGCCAGAGATGAAATGATATGGTTTGGCTCTGTGTTCTCATGCAAATCTCATGTTGAATTGTAATCCCCATGTGTCAGGGGAGGGGCCTGGTGGGAGGTGATCAAATCATGGGGGCATACTTCCCTCTTGCTGTTGTCATAGTGAATGAGTTCTCATGAGATCGAGTTGCTTACAAGTGTGTAATGCTTCTTCTTTCACTCTTTCTCTCCTGTTCTGTCATCTGAAGAAGGTGCTTTCTTCTCCTTTACCCTTCCATTATGATTGTAAGTTTCCTGAAGTCTACCCAGCCATACTTCCTGCACAGCCTGTGGAACTGTGAGTCAGTTAAACCTATTTTCTTTGTAAATTACCCAGCCTCAATTATGTCTTTAAAGCAGTGTGAGAATGGACTAATACAGGAGTTACATTCAAAATATATAAGAAAGAACACCTGAAGCTAACAATAAGAAAGTGAAATCTCAGTTTAAAAAGTGCAAAACATCTGAATAGACATTTTACCAAAGAAGACATATAAATATCAAATATGGATCGCCAAGGTGAAGAAAATGCAATGTTGTAATAACTGACCTTTTCATGCTATCTCTCTTTATGTTTCACAAGTGTTAACCCTATTTGACTATTATACTTCCTTCTAACTCTACCTTGTGTCTACTCCCCAGAGGAAAAAAAACAGCATAATGTAGAAATACCATAAGAGCATACCGACTATCGAACACCACATTGAGCAGTCCAGGTATCTCTGGAATAAGTGTACTGTGATCAAGGACACATTTATACGGAGCCTTATTTCCATTTGTAATGTTTTGTCCTTTGAGTTTGATGTTGTTGTTATCAGTATTTGTATTACTATGTGTATTATCTTGTATTGCAATGCGTTAGTCTTCCTTTATATTATGTTTCACATTTCTTTGTCTGTTTATATTTTTTAAATAAACATTTTAAAAAATATTTGGAAATGAGGCTTTATAAAAAACTCTTTTGGAAAATTATCTTTTTAAGTGGAATTAGAGGAGAAGATAGTTTCTAGACAGGAATGTGGCCATAAGATGGGTTTAATCAGTTATTTAGGTAGGTAGTATTAAGGACCGGTAATTCAAATCTTGAATCCAAACTTTTAAATACTCTCATGCAAGTTCTTTAAATTCTCTAAGTCTTAATTTCTTCACAGAAAACAGAAATTAAAATGTTTTCTATGTGTTCTTTGTGAGATTAAATTACATAAAGCACCTAAGACACCAGTGACTGTCACAAGGCACAATTATAGTTAGCAAATATTATTCTCATACATTCTGCTGTAGTAATTTGAAAATAATTCTCTATAAAAGGTAAATTCCAATTTTTAAAATATATGTAAATTGTCTGACCACAGTGGCTCATGCCTGTAATCCCAGCACTTTGGGAAACCGAGACAGGCAGATCACCTGAGGTTAGGAGTTTGAGACCAGCCTAGCCAACGTGGTGAAACCCCGTCTCTAATGAAAATACAAAAATTAGCCAGGCATGGTGGTGCGTACCTATAATCCCAGCTACTTAGGAGGCTGAGGCAGGAGAATCACTTGAACCCAGGAGGCTGAGTTTTCAGTGAACGGAGATTGCACCACTGCACTCCAGACTAGGTGACAGAGTAAGACTCCATCTCAAAATATATATATAATGAGTGCTTTATGTTTATGAGGTGGTTTATTACTTGCATTTAAACATGAAATTATTTGCATATTGTGTGCTTGGTTTAATTAGGATCAACAGTATATTTAGGATTGAAACGATTGCTAAATTATAAAAGAAAGGATTTCAACTTTAATTTTTCAAAGAATCATATTTCGGAATGTATTTTTTGTTAGAAATTATTTGGAGATAGTAAATTTGACCTAGCTCAGGCACAAACTATTTATTTTGGCAAGAAGTTTTGAAATCTATGAGTTGGTGCATCATTTTCAGTCACAGTAGTTGAAAGCAGTTTTGTGTTGGTTCAGATGCTGTGCTTTAGTGACTTTTACTTTGTCATAGTTGATTTATACAGTGCAGTAATATTGAGAATACACTTATAGAAAATATATATTATCTTTTCACTCATGTATTCTACTCGAAGAGTATATAGTATTATAAGCAATATTATCAATTGCAAACTTTCGATAGGAATTATAAGCATACTTACACATAACCTCAGTAGAAAATAATATTGAAGCTTATTATTATCTAAATAACTTATATATATATGTACTTTTAACCTCATGGAAAAATAAATGGATTCAATAAAGTACTTTAGAAATAGGCTTACACCTTGGGCTTTCACATTTTTCACTAAAATGAACCAATCTGCTCCCAATTTAATTCATTATTAATTCTTTAGTAGGCAACATAAATGTAATAAGCAGAAAACATTGTGTCTGTGTTAAAATAACTCTCCTAAATTGTATTAAATGATTAGCAATACTTCATAATCAGTATAAAGTAGGCATAGATTTGTTTGGGAGATGCACGTTGATGAATTTTGTTGTAAGAAAAAAATACATCATTAGACTTTGTACAGATTTCATCTGAAGACCTCTGCTAGATTTGCCTTTCAATACGATGGCAACAGTATCCCAGCAGGATACTACAAGAGATAGTCATGTGACTAATCACAGTGGACTTCATGTCCTTGGGGTTGCAATACCAAAACTGACATTTTTTTATACCAAAGAGTTTGAGTCCTGACAAGCATCTGTGAAGCTTTTCTGCTTCATCTCACCCTGTCTATACTATATCTCTATCTAGAACACGAAATGTGCCTCTTGGGTAAAAAATCAGGTTTAGAGATGTGAAAAATAGAAATTAGCATATTTTTTAAAGACATACACATATGCATATATATGTATATATAGTCCAAGAATACATATATATATAAATATTCAGACAAAAAAATCTTACCTGTAATAAAATGTTTATATTAAGAAATATCTCAAAGATTAACTTTGAAAAGCATTCATAGTGTGGATAAAAAAAGAGAAAACTATTTCACAGCTTGCTTTCTATGACACAATGGAAAATATTGACATGAGAAGAAATAAATTTTGGAAATCGAAATACTCTAAGAAAGGAGCATATATATTACTGATAGGTTGTATTTTCTTCACAACATATTATCACTTAAAAGGCAATAAAAATTTACACAATAGATGGATGGGCAGTTAAATTAAACATCATTGATTCAAAGCTTGAAAAAAAAAAGTGGGGGCCAAAATATACTATTTGACTAAGTACTGGCTCTTGTTACTTAGGAGTCTGCCAAAAGGTTTGAATCTTATCCAAAGTAGTCTATTATACTTTTCACCATTTTTAAACCCTGAAAGCAAGGGAGACATAAAATACACGGGCATTGAATAAAAACTGAAAAGAAGCAATTAATTTAGAACAAATGTCCACTTCTTGTGATAAAATCGAAGCCCTAAAAAGAGCCTAGTGACAGCTTTTAGGTGTTATGTCTCCCCCCAAATTCTGTGCTCAGACATAAGATTATTTTTAAATCTTTGGTTGGGCATTTTAAGTTTTCATACTCATAAGACATTGTCCCTTCAAACTTTGAACATTAAATTAGCCCTTAGTATATTCACTTGATATATATCAAATTAATATCAATTTGATATATAATAATCTAAGCTCCCAAATGCTAGTTTTTACTTTTTCAATAGAATTTCAAAAAATACATTTAGGTGTACAAAGAAAAAGGGATTATGTAAGCTTATTATTATTTCTTTCATTTAGATGGACAGTGAGATTTGGATGAGGTTAATAAATACTGCACTGAATTCTATTAGCAGTAAGGAAGTGCTTTATGTACTATATGGTAAATTATAAGGCTATGCTTTTAACAGATAACTAGATATAATATTTTTATTTTCATTAATTATATTCTACCTGGTTGTGCATTCTTGTTTGGATTAATGTACTATTTTCTATTAGTTTAAAATGTACTATAAGTGTAAATACTTTTTACATTTCAAAATTATGTGCTTTTAATCACTTTACAGAGAACATTTAGGCGGCATTATAATCAAAATTACAATGTCAAGTGAAGGTAATGTGTTACTGATTAAAATAATTTATTTAAGAATATTCAAAAGATATATATAAGACAAAGGAAGAAAACTTAAAATACCCACAACATTCTCCACAACATAACCATTCTGAACACATTGATATAAACCTTTCCAGGTGCCAGTGGGTTCTTGAGCCGAATTTATTTACATAAATTCAATATATTGCAGTGGGGGCATTTCAAATAGGAAAATTAAAGCTACAAATGTTATTTGAAATCTTTGTTTTTATATGATTTTGGTTAAATAGGTGCAGAGTCTCTGATGACATTACCAACTCTTAACACACTGAATATGCTTAATAAATTGCAAAGCACGTAGACAGAAATGCTATATATGTGTAAATATATGTTCCTTGACATGAAAAAGAGAAAAAAGGATTCACTGAAGATAGTATTTCAATTAAGGCATTAGAGTATTTCACGTAGGTCTAACCTGAATATGAAAGAAACCCACATCAATACTATTCATCAAATAACAACTAACTAATTGAGCACTCACTATGCCTGTATACTATTTATCTTTTGCATGAGATGATTGCCATTATCCTAATTCTATAGGAGAGAAATGTGAGATACAGAGATAATAAAAACATTTAGGGACAAGAGAATATAAATGATAGAGCTAGAAGTTGGCCACATATATCCAATGTAAGAGTTTATTTTCTTAACCATTCTGCATTACTGATTCAGAATTGTAGATGGCGATTCTAGGTGCTGTTAATAATAATGGTAGATTCATTCCACCTCATCCATGAACTCTGAGAGAAATTCTGGACAGTCTGGAGTTATCTATATTCAGTAAGAGGTAAAACTTTTACAACTATTTCTCTTATTTAAAAAGCCATGCAATATTGAAATTTAGGTAATATTGATAGTGGCGTTGCACATTTATCAACAGATTCCAGCTGCCAGCCAAATCTTTTGCAATCACAGGTAATTAAGACAAAGTAAAAGAAATGGTCAAAAATTCAATTTGCTATATTAATGTAAATTATATTCCCCTCTTTTTTGAGAGGAAGTGGGAAGTGAGAATGGTGCAGTTGTTGGGGTCAGTTAAGAAATAAAATATATTGGGCTTCCTAAGGGATATATTAAAATATGGATTACACGGTTTTCACATTATTACTTATTTCATTGTGGGACTTCCAAATATGGTAAAGATAAAAAAGTCATGTATGCATGATCACTTCAAAAATCAAATGAGTGTAATTCACCAAACAGGTGTTTTGTGGATGACAAAAAATGAAGTCAAATTGAAGTTTGCAAAATACTAGAGGAACTTTATATGTTTGAACTCCAATACAATGATTCTCAACTACAGCGTAGCTTTAAAAATATACCATTGGCCGGACACGGTGACTCAAGCCTGTAATCCCAGCACTTTGGGAGGCCGAGGGGGCGGATCATGAGGTCAGGAGTTCAAGACCAGCCTGGCCAACATGGTGAAACCCCATCTCTACTAGAAATGCAAAAAATTAACTGGGCATAGTGGTGGGTGCCTGTAACCCCAGCTACTCAGGAGGCTGAGGCAGGAGAATCACTGGAACCCAGGAGGCAGAGGTTGCAGTGAGCGAAGATCATACCACTGCAATCCAGCCCAGGCAACAGAGTGAGACTCCGTTTCAAATATATATATATATACACACATACACACACACATATATATAAATAAAAAATATATATAAATAAAAAATATATATACACACACACACACACATATGTGTGTATATATATACCATTAACAAGATACCACCACAAGCCAGTTAAATTATACACCTTCGTTATTTATGCCTAGTGTTCCATTATAGGAACTCTAAGCATGTGGGAGTTATTTATATCCTACTGCTCAAGGTCATCGCCAAGGCCTGATTGCAAACATTCAAAAAATTGCAACCTCAGGCATAAATGGGTTAATAGGACCCTAACAGTGATAGTCTTTTACACCACAAGGTATAAAATCTTGCTCTACCACTTGATTCCAATAGGCTTGCATCCATGAGAAACTCTCCCGCTGTGAAAGAGTGCCACGAAGGATTTAGGTTTCTTGCATCCATTTATTTCTCTTCCTTGTTACCATCACCCAGTATAACAATGTCATAAACTAACAGTCCCTTAATCTCTACTGAGAGAAGCAGTTCCATGCCCTTAGTATAAAGAGGAAAATTTATTAAACAAATTCTCTGAAAATATTCAGAAAAAAATATTACCCACAAGTTACTCTAATGGTTTCTAAATGACTATTTATAGTGAATTTTAAAATAAAGTTTTCCTATACCCTAGGAGAGTCTGCTTTCTCATTCAGAAGATTCTTATGTGCAACTAGTTTGCGTTTTTAGAAGTTTTAAATCAATAGAACTCCTGTTTTTCCTAATAAGCTCATATATGTTATGTCACTTAATAAATATAGAATGGAGTACATGGCTTTGCAAAGCAGTGGGGGAAGAGACAGAAGGCCCGGAGTTATTTACTTTACCCTTTTATGTGCAATTTGGAAGGCAGAGAAGTAACATGTGGCCCTGAGGGATGAAAAATGTAGCCCAGCTTCATGGTTTCCAAATTAACATACCAAGAAATCCAGCTGTACCTTTTTGTATCTCTTTGGATTCTATGAATTGCATTCTTTTTTTTATAGTAGTCATCTTTTTTTTCTTAAGTTACATCTTTCTGATTCTCACAGCTGAAGAGCTTCTACTAGAAGAACTTCAGAAAAGGACTTACATTTTAAGAACTTTTATTACTTAATCTGTCAGCATGCTTTGCTAGTTTCTGTTTTTGCCAGGTCCTTAAGGCTGAGTTCTCTGATGACCTTAACAGCTTACTCAAACCCATCTCAGTGCGTCAGTCAGGACTCACAGAAATAGGACAAATAAGATTGGCATTCTTTTACCCTCCCCATCGCATGCATTGCGTTCACTCTCTCCATGTCCCTATTAACCATAGCTATTAAGAACACACTCTATTATAACTCAAATCCCAGATGCAGCTGATGGCTTGCTGTGTTCGAACTGCCTCTTGGCTTGCTCGCAGCTTGTTTTTATCGTTAGGTAATGTTTCTCAGAGCTAGTTGGCGCTGTGACTGTTTATTCATCTGCACTTGGCTGTGCTTTTGGTTTCCTCATCTCATTTTTGGCCAACAGGCCCTACTCCTCAGCAAAGAGCAGAGACCGGTGTCTCACAACACCACAGATGTGAAATGACTGGAAAACAACACTCTGAGTTGCTGCCATGAGGAATGATATTTAAGTCAAGATACTCCCCAATGAGGGAAGAGACTTTCAGCTGGGATTCTAAATTAAAAAAATATTCTGCCTCCGTAGTATGAATTTAAAATAACCATCCTAACACCACAGTTAATACAAAGTGATGACCAAAGCAAGGAAGATCATTATAACAAGTATTACTCAGGTAGTAGAGAGATATAGATAGAACTGAAGCACCATTCCCACCATTGATAAAGCCACCCTTTTGCTGAGTTTATAAAAGGAAAGGAAGCCAAAGCTTCCATAGAAATTAAATGAAGACTACTCAGACCTGAAAGACTATCTAAAAAAAAAAAAAAAAAAAAAAAAGAACATAAAATTTCGAGTCTAGAAATAAGGCTCTGAAATTAGAAACTAGTATTCTTGGAGCATGTTGGAAAATTACTTAAAAAGTCTGAATAAGAAATCCCACACTAATACTGCACAATATCACCTATGTGTAGAATCTAAAATAGACAAATTCACAGAAGCACAGAGAGGAATGGTGGTTGCCAGAGTTTGGGGTGAGGGGTAGAGAATGGGAAGATGTTGGTCAAAGGGTGCAAAGTTTCAGTTATCCAGATGAGTAAGTTTTGCAGATAAAATGCACAGCATGGTGATGAAAGTTAACAATACAGTGTTATGCACTTGGCATTTGCTAGGAGAGTACATTGTAAGTGTTCTCACACCTCTACACACACAAACATCCCTCCCCATCACACACATAAGTAACTAAATAAGGTGATGGAATTGTTAATCAGCTTGATTATATTGATCATTTCACAGAGTATACATATACACATATATCAAACATCAAGTTGTGCACTTCAAATGTATAATTTCCATTAGTCAATTATACCCCCCAATAAACTGAAAAAAAGGAAAAAAAGAAATCTAGAAAAAAAAAAACAATTATTTTGATCTGCCTGGAATTAGCTCTTCTTGAAGAGGAAATAGAAACTGACTGGTAACCCCTTCTTTACCCTTTGTGACTCAAAGTATAATTATGTAAAATGCATAATTATAGGATAGGCTTCACTTAATCCCACAAAAGGCCTTTGTTATTTTCAGTTAAGTCCTGCGTAAAACCAAAACAAACAAAAACCAAAAGACAACAACAAATAAACAAATAAACAAAGACATGGCTAGTCTTA
The DNA here is from genome assembly GCF_002776525.5 of Piliocolobus tephrosceles. Taxonomy (NCBI): domain Eukaryota; kingdom Metazoa; phylum Chordata; class Mammalia; order Primates; family Cercopithecidae; genus Piliocolobus; species Piliocolobus tephrosceles. The sequence continues at coordinate 886,312 of NW_022300975.1, forward strand.
CTATAGCTAAGAACCTAGAAAGGGTGCCTCATCTCTGTCTCTTACATTACAATTACAGTAGTCAGGCTAGAGAAAGTAAATCTGGAAGCAGCTCCAGTCCCTAAAAGTGCTTGATTTTGTCTGAGATCTTCATTTGACTTAAAAATTATCTATCTATCTATCTGTATATATATGTGTGTGTGTGTGTATATTCATGTGTATATGTGTGTGTGTGTGTGTGTGTGTGTGTGTATTTGGCCCAAGTCACGTAAAAGACAAGAAGTAAATTATGCTCAGAAAGAGACCTAATCTGGTGATAATTTCTAACCCCATGTATGTATCAAGGCAATCTAATAATCAAAATTGTGAAAATACATGACCACTAATTTTTTATTTCTGAAAGATCCCTAAATGGAATTAACTTGACTGCTGCAAATGGAACACTATAAGAATTCATGGAGTGACTATTGTGCAAGAGCCCCTGAGGACTGGCTGCTGTGAAGTTTGACACAGTTCTAATTTGGTTTCCTTTCAAAAGAGGTATTCCAATCTTCTCTTTGAATAATTGAGCAAAGCAATTATGCTATCTCTAGGAAAGCAGTAATGTGCCCATGGAGGACAGTACAACATATTTCCTCATCACTTCATAATTTATTGATTTTAGAAAACAGTTAATTTCTCTTTAATTGGCCCATATTCTGCAGTACATGAAAACAGCCCAGTTAACCACTTCTTAAGTACACATTTAAAGAAGCAGTTTGCCATACCTAGTTGTACATCAGTAATTTTACCATTTTTCTTACTTATTCTGACTCATTATTGTAAACATTGCCAGTTTATAGTTTAAATATTGGTTTAAACTCTACTGTTTATTTCCACTAGCTCATAGTTCATAATGCATTTGGGATTACTTATAAGAAGATTGCCCAATTGCTAATTGAGAAGGTGAAAGTTTCATGCTTATCTCAGAAGGTTGTAAAATGTCAGTGATAAATAAATTGGAAACGGGAACATCCATCAAATGAGCAGAGTTTGAGAACTTGATACTCTAAACAGTGAATACAAATAAAAAAGGTAAATCTTAGGAAAAACAACACCAATATTCAAAGCCAAAATAAGGCATTAACACTTGAAATCATGAGTAAAAACCCAGGGTAGAGGAAATTTTAAAATTTTCAGAGTAGAAAGGCTACTGGTTAGTGTCAAGAGTCAAATGGGATATTTTTATTTGCCCATCCACCATAGCAATTTTATTCCATTCATTCCATCTTGATAGCTTTCTTGCAGCTTTTTTTTAATGTACTTTTTTCTTACTTTATTTCGAGACATACTGAAAATATTGACAAAGGAGAGAAAAAAATCATCAATAATTCAATTTTTTTTCAGGTAAAATTCCTGGAAACATTTTAGCAGATACACTTCCAGTAGTATTTTATTCATTTTATATCTCTTCTTACTGTTGTGATACATAAGTAATACACAATAATCACAAAAAAATAGAAGATAGAAATAATAAAAATCAAAGCTAACGAAACAGCCTCGAAGCCCCAAATCAGTGTCAGCATCCTAGTGCATATTTTTCCATAACAAAATGATCGTTGAATGAGAATGAACACTCAAGTTATTTGAACATTAATGAGCAGTGTGAGAAAGATAGACTGATCCTTATGTTGACCAATTTAGGTTGCACCATTGCTGTCCCACTTATAAGGAATATATGACTGCGGCAATCTCGTGGGATTTTTGGTTAGGTCCAAAATATTAGGCTGCAGCTCTGCAGAAGAAAAGCCTTTACCTTTCAATGGAATGGATGGTTTCATTGTCAATTATCCTGAGATAATTTTGGCACTACCCTTACTTCCCCAAAGGGAGTGAGGGCAAGGACTCAGGAAAGAGAAGTTAGATTTTAAACAGATAAACTTTTCTTCTCTCTGAAGAAATTTGTGAATATCAGATATGTATTGCTTTAGAAGTCTCTAATATAAGGATTATAAAAAGCATTACATATTTTAATTTATATTTTTAAAGTACTCAAAATATTTTATGCAAAATCTAGACCTAAGAAAGAATTGCTAAAAATCGCTTATTTGACACTCTCTTCCTTTCTCTCCCTGCACTGCCCAAGGTGTCAGTCATATTATGATCATTACATTGTAAGATCCATAATACTCATACTGTGTTTTGTAGCCATAATTATTGGAGATAAAGATGAAAATACAAAGAAATAACTACTAAGAAAAGGGATATCTAAATCTATATATAGAAATATATACATACACACATATGTAGTTATTAATGATAAGAAAATAGTATGCAAATACACACTAAAACTAATTGTTTTTAATTTACTAAAATATCTTGTTTTATAAAATACATGTTTATTTGGCTTAAAATATGATAGCAAATGATATGATTAAAATGTAATTATGTTAAAGATGTATTTACCAAATAAAAAATACAAAGAAGATTCAGTTTCATTAATTAATTTTTCAAAATTTCAGAATATTGATAATTTCCAAATCATACTAATATTTCAGAGCACTTAAAGTATGGTACACTTCACAATTGATTTTGTGAATCTAGTAAAATGATTCTAATACAGTTTTTCTGATACAGAATTCTGTTAAGATGCTATAGACTGAAAGTTTGTGTCATCCCAAAATTCATATGGTGAAATCCTAATCCCCAATGTAATGATATTAGGAAGTAGAGGCCTTTGAAGGCAATTAGGTCAGAAGGGTGGAGCCCTCATGACAGGATTAATGCCCTTATAAAAGAGAAAGGGACGTGAGTCTTTCTATCTCTGCCTCATGAGCATGCAATGAGAAAAGATAGTTGTCTGTTAACAGGAAGAGTGCTCATACCTGCCACAGAATCTACCAGTACCTTAATCTTGGACTTCCCAGCCTCCAAAACAGTGAGGAATAAATGATTTCTGCTTAAGGCACCCTGTATATGGTCATTTGTTATAGCAGCCCAAATTGACTAATATATAGATTTTTTAAAAATTTACCAGCAGATGAATGAATGCAAGCACATAAAATATAAAACATGCAAATTAAATAACATAACCACATATTAATCTGCACAACTAAGTATATTCCTATGCTTTCTTGTTTTAATAATAGAAACTATTTTCATGTACCTTATATCACATTAGTAGTAGAAAATGAACATCTCAATAGATGTAGAAAAATTTTAGTGAATGCAATTTGACATTATTCTTAATCAAAGCCAACTAGTAACCTAAAAGTATTTTTTAATTGTAATAATAATATATTTTCAAAAAGCATCAAAGAAGTACTCACAACTTGTAAAAAACTCCTGGCATACAACAGGGCCCTAAAAAGACTAAGTGCTATAAAAGATATTTTATATATTTAGCAACATACAATTCAGGAGATTATTTTATTTAGGAGATTGCAATAGGAAAACATTCATTAAGAAGGAATGCCTCAAAGGAAAGAGATCTGAGATTAAATAGACACAGGTAGACCAATTGGTCATGTGTAAGACTTATGGGATTTGCCACAAAGGTTAGAGATGGCTCTTTTATCTGAGACATTCTGGAATGGTGGAGGTTGATATTATCTTAGAATACACAAGAACAGCGTGGTCCTTGTGATGACAGGTTTCCTAGAACACAAGAGAGTGGAGAAATTTCTTAATCATTGATATTTTGTGGAAGCACAGGGCTCAGATGAAGTTCAACATTGTCAATGTCTTACCTGGAACATTACATGACTATGTGACTAAAGTTATCTACCATGAGCTTGGCATTATAAGATTCATCAGATCATGTAACCAGATAGCCACAGTGACCACTGTGCAAATGGTATATTTTAAATTGGGTCTAATAAGCTCCAAACTCATAAGCAAGTTATACATACGGGTGGCTCAAATTCTCATGTTACTGAGTTCTATTGTATCTATGCTTCTTCCTCAAGTCAAATTGTGATCTTATGAAGATATTCATATGATCAACTTGCAAAGAAAGAAAAAAATCAGGACTTGTTAAAATGTAAGTGTACTATATTGTTCTAATTACTGACTAATACATACAATTTTTTAAAAATTTACTGGCAGAAATTATATACTTTAATTATATATTTTAATATATTAAAGTATGTTATTTTATATATTACATAACACTCTATATATTCTATACTCTATTACATATTATATATAACATGTAATAGAGTATACTATTTCTGTCATTACAGATCTCCTCAGTGCTTGTCTTAATGACAATCGTAAGGGAAGAGCCTTCCAATAGCAAGACTTGATTATCACATGGAGAAAAGTGAATTGAAGTATGAGTATACACAGGCTCCCTGTGTATACTCATACAGAGGGAGTGGCTTTTGCTGATTGATCAAGGTTCTAGAAGGTATAATATTTGAAGACTAGGGACAAAAATCTCTCAAGAAAATGTATATGGGCACATCTATGAGAAAAGCCAGAGAGCGCGTGACTATTAATGAGTCTATGCCACAGAAGAAATTTTAAAAATATTTTAGATTAATAGAATGACTCATCCTATGGATATAAGTCTATTTCCTTTCAGTCATCTATTTCTGTTCAGTGCTGATTCAGTGAATAGAGCAACCCTGGAGACAAAGGTAGAAAATTCATATGAATCCACCATGATTAGTTCTCTTTAAACTCAGATCCCTGATGAGTTAATCACACCTCCGAATGACCAACTATGTGCCTTAGAGACTAATGCTGAACAATTTATATGGCATCATTCCTAAATACACAATCATTTCTTTGGTGGCAATTAAATGATATTGGACCATTTCTTAGAGGGAATGGGTCATACTTGAATTACCTCTTACCATGGATATGGGCTTGTCTTTCCTGTACACAGTGCAACTGCTAGCATTACTAACAGCACAAATAATCATGAGTTTACATCATAGCTGATCTATTAAAATGGTATTCCACACAATATTCCTGCAAAGGATTGCACACATTTATAAAAAGTGAGGAGCCATAACGGGTGTACAGCCATGGAATACACCAGTCTTATACAATCTATTAATCAGAAGCAGTTGACCAATGGTATGGTTTGTTAAAGGCTCAGACAGTGCATCAGATTAGGGATTATACTCTCCAGATTAGAGCACTGCTTTTCAGGATGCAGTATATGCATTGGACTATCAGCTGATACATGGTATTTTGTGCTCTATAGATTGAATGTGTGGACCAAGAGGTGGAAGTAGGATTGCCTCTACTACTTTTACTTCTAGTGAACCAAACATACAATTTGTTTTCAATTACCTAATTTCAGTTACCTTAGGCTCTGCTTGTTTACAAGTGGTGGTTTTCAGCAGAAACAACTCAGCTAAAAGACAGAGTAAGGGCGCCACTGAACTTGAAGTTGTAACTGCTCCCTGGCCTTTCGGGACTCTTCGTGTTACTGGTACTAACTGTACTAGCAGGAGGAAGAAGTAATTACTTCTAGTCATCATCAGGAAGTAAGTTTACTTCTATGAAATGGGAGTAGGGTAGGTTATGCCTAGAATACAAGAAATTCTTTGGGAAATGGCTTGGTCTTTCTGTGCCCAGTGATTAAATAGCCCAAGAGGGCAGCAAATTAAGGATACAAATCCTTGGGGGTAGCCTTCTAGTTCTAGGTCACACCAGTAGGCAAACAAGCAATTCAGGTCAGGTGTGGTGCTGGTCTAAGATGAGGGAAATATAGAGTCGTAATAGAGAAGGAAAATGATGAATATCAATTACAATATTTGGACAAGCTGCAGCAACAGAGATTATTTTGTTTTACCTTACCTCTCTGTCCAGCTGTCACTATGGTGACAACACACATGTTCTCTCTGCTGGAATGCGTTTTCTTCTTAACGTTCATTCCCACACACCATTCAAGTCTGTTCAAATGTCACCCTCTTAATGGTGTCTTCCTGATTATTTTAAATTACATTTTTTTCCTACTCTTCAGTTTTTCTGTCCCCTCTTTTCCTGCTCTACATCATATTTAGCAATTTTTTTTTTTTTTTTGAGGCGGAGTCTTGCTCTGTCGCCCGGACTGGAGTGCAGTGGCCAGATTTCAGCTCACTGCAAGCTCCGCCTCCCAGGTTTACGCCATTCTCCTGCCTCAGCCTCCCGAGTAGCTGAGACTACAGGCGCCCGCCACCTCGCCCGGCTAGTTTTTGTATTTTTAGTAGAGACGGGGTTTCACCGTGTTAGCCAGGATGGTCTCGATCTCCTGACCTCGTGATCCGCCCGTCTCGGCCTCCCAAAGTGCTGGGATTACAGGCTTGAGCCACCGCGCCCGGCCCATATTTAGCAATTTTAAATAAAATTACTTGCATAAATTTATGCATTCATTACTTATTAATATACATTTTTGTTATCTCTCTCCTTACATGTAAAATTCACATGGTCAAGAATTTCTGAGTTTTTTTTTTTTTTCACTATTGTACCCCTATCATCCAGTAGAGTTCCTGGCTCATAGCAAATATTTAATGAATATTTATAAAACAGATGAATTAATTCACTTCATATTTTGGATGATGACTCCTGAATCTACATCTTCAACCTGCACATCCAAATTTATCTCTTACTCCACGCTTTCAGGTTACATACAGGCCAAAGGTAACATTGTGTATAAGCAGAGTTGGCAGGATGTCTTATGGCATAATTTTAGTGCAGAATTGAAGACTCTTTTTTCTCATATGCCAAAGAATACCCCCCTTAGCTTGATTATTAATATTTCACATTTTTTACAGGGAATAATAATAAGGTTAAAATATATATAGTATTGGGAGAAGTAAGTATTTATACAAATCTATTCCCACTGTATTGAAAGGGTTTATATTAAGTAAAATTAAAGATGGGAAACCTAGGAAGGCTAAGTAGCAGAGGCTGCAGTAAAAGTGTAAGAAAGAATATTTTTAAAGTAAGGGTTAGAGATTAAAAAGCAAATTCTACCTTTAAACTGTTTAGCAAGCCTCTGTAGTTTTCTGAAGCTTACCGCTCTTGCCCTAAAGTTTTATTACTTCATATTTATACTACTACATCTTTCCATCAACTTAATTCCTTCACACACCTTCTCAGTTTCAGTCAGTGGACTATCATTTTTTCATCCTTCTGAGCTAGGAAATTTTTTAGATCTTCTCTCTTCTTTGTTCACCATATATAAGTCAGTCATCTAGTTTTTGTCGACTCTTATGTCAGGATCTTTAACAGTGAAATCAAGACTCCACAAAGTGTAGACTACACCTGCACTGCTATTTACTGTGTGGAGATTATGTTAAAAAATGAATTACCCTTTGCTGGACTCTAACCCCTGTGTTTCTTGCCATTCCATTTAAATAGTCTCCTCCACAAAATGTCCATAAAAGTTGTATCTACACTTAACATTCATCTCGAATGTCATCTTCCACCTTGGGAAACATCAAAGTGATGATATTTCTTCCTACCTGAAACTTCCTCCCTAGGTCTCTCTATTGCCATTTTATCTCTTGACTCCCTTGACTTACATCATTTTCTGTTAATGTTATCTGTGCACTTACTTTCCCACCATTACATGAAGAGCGTCTAAATCGCTGAGACTGTTCTTTAAATCCCCAACAATCCTCACAAAGATCTATTAAACAAAAATGAATAATGTCACTCCAGGTATAATTTATCCTCCACTTTTTTCCTGAAAGGATCGCTGGATCTCATTGATGCTGCCTCTCGGATAAATTTTTATACCTCTCATCATGTCCTCTGATTCACTAGCTCTCACCAATTTGCTTCAGTTAACTAATTCAATCTTATTTTCTATGGTGCTCCTTACCCAATTTACTTCAATATTCAAATAGTTAAGTTTCTTAGACATTTATAGAGAGATAATTATGTATGGACAGAACTTAGGACCAGAGACAGAAACGGAAAGTGAAAACAAAGGTGTTCTCTCCACCTCTCAGAGTCTTTATAGTCTTGTCTCTATTTTTATCCTTTTCTCTCTTGATTGCCATACTCTTGCATTCAAGCTGAGTATCCAACAAACATCTATGTATTCTTCAAACTCCATGCATGCACTATAATTTTTATGTTAATTCTATTTATTATTTCTAAAGGAAATTTAATTAGCTTGGCCCAGGACAAATGTTGTTTTTGCAGGGACCAGAGAGGTCCTTGGTACAATCAGCTGAGACCAGAGTGAAGAAGTGAGGGTGCAAATACACTTCAAAACAGGATTGTGGACAAGGAAGGCAAGACAAAACATTGAATATTTCATTTTTATTTTATTTTTCTCAAAAGCTGAATGTAACTAGGAAATAATAATTTATGCAGAACCAGTCAGGATAAAAATATGGCTTTCATTAGGTTTTTAAAAATAACTGGAGACCTCATTATGATTTTATTACCATCATTTAACTAGAACCCCAATTATAGAATCATTGATTTTAATGCTCATTGGGATACTTTATCAGTGTGTTTCCTTGACAAGAAGACATCAGAATAAAATTACTCATGCAAGAGATTTCCTGGATGAAACGCCTATAAAGAATAAAGGAGGAAGGAGAAGAGATGAGAGAGAGCTTCAGATTCCAATGCAGGCTGAGGACCTGACATAGATGGAATGCATTCTCCACAGTTCATGTATTGAAAACAACCCTTAATGCAACAGTGTCAGGAGGTAGAACCTAATATAACATGTTTAGGTCAGGAGGGCTCTGCCATCATGAATGGATTAATGCTGTTACGGCAGGAGTGGGTTTGTTATAAAAGTGAGCTTGGCTCTCTGGTGCCCTCTCTCTCCTGTTCTCTGTCATCCTGTTGCCTTCCACTACAGGATCATATGACAAGAAGGCCCTCATCAGATGTGGTCCCTCAATTTTGAACTTTTCAGACTCCAGAACCTTGAGCCAAATAAACTTCTGTTGTTTGTAATAACCCAGTCTGTGATATTCTGTTACAGCAGCTTAAAACCAACTAAGATGGCACCTGTGAAAGGAAAGAAGAAAGGAGGATTGGGGAAGAGCCTTAGTCTGTAGTGACGCTCTGAGAAAGCTGTGACCTGCCTGACGGGAAGCCCTAGAGCAAAACTTGCCTATTAGATGAGTTACACATTAGGCAACAGTGGAATGCCTGGAGTACCCCCGCCGTGCACAGAGATGAGGTGGAAGGAGCCTGAGGAGAGAAAAGTCTCAGTGTGAATGGCGCATCTAACTATACTCCTTTCAGCAGGTTTTCTCATGAAAGATCTGAGCAGTGCATTCCTATGGCTTCCTGAGCCACTGACTTGTCCTGTTCTCTGTGATGTCTTCTTCCCAACAGAATGTAAGCAACACAAAATAAAGTAATGCACATCTTTGTACTGACTATGCCTAAGCCAGTATGAGGACAGCATGCTTGTGACTGTACTTGTTAAAAGGTTACATTTAAGAGATGGTTTGATAGCATAGAGTGTGTTTTCCTAACTTTGAAAGAAATTTAATTATTTTTTACATTAATAGATCCCAACAGTTTTAGGTTCACTGAAATATTTGATACATATGAGTAATGAAAACATTCAGTATGCCATATGTTCATTTTAACAACCTATTATTGTAGGTTAATTATACCTCATAGTTTTACTTTTTGTAGTATCTTTTATCATTATTTCTTCACAAGCAAGAAGTGTTATTGAACTGTAGCGTCTCATTCTAGATTTACAGATGACAATACTGTATGAGATAAAATGAGGAAAGCTAAAGACTTCTTCAGGTTCAGGAAATATGTACATGAAAAAATTGAAATTAGAATTGACAACTGATGTACCTCTTAATTTTTTCCTCTCATTGATTTACATGGTCTTTGTTTTTCTGACTTTCTATTTTGAAACAAAACTGTCTGAATCTCTGTATAGGAGATCTTTAAAGATCAAAAACTCTAGGGATTGAATGCTCAGCAAATGTCTATTGGTCATCTTTAAGGAATTGGGTTGTCCTGGTTAGGATAAGTTGGCAGGTAAGGATCCCTTAAAAAATAAAAAAGCTGCAAAACTGCCTTAGTAAGAATTGTAATTTACTTATTTGTTTCCAAACACTCTGCTAAGCAATTTATAAACATTATTGCATTCCTGAAATTGCCTTATTCGTATTTTATAGATGAAGGCACTGAGCTATACAAAAATTAATTGCTCAATGGTACACAGCTAGCAAATAGCAGAAGTAAGGTTAGAACCCAACTCTACATGACTCTAAAAATGTGTGCTTATTTACCACAACATCATGCTGCCTTCTTCATCTGAGACAGTTTTTTAATTGAACAATCTTGGATTTTAAAGGCATTCTCGAAGAGATGAAATGTATCAAGTTTGACTACAAAGATTGAAGATATAGTAGAATTAAGATGTGTTAGCATTATTTCAAGCATTATGCCATCTCTAAAGGAGGAAACAAAAGAAAAAGAAAACCTATGTGTATGTCGTGTTTATTACAAGCCAGGCTAGGTTTTATATATTTACATACATATGTGTGGTTCTCACCATAATCTTGTTAGCCTATTTGATATCTAATTTATTCTATGCTAATCACTTCTCTGATTTTGGTTAGCATCCCCTTATTTGGAGACCTGTTTCTCTCCTTACTTCAGTCAGTACACTCCAGAGGCTACAGTCAATTATGTTATTTCATCTTCCTGGACTTATATGTAGACAATTAAAGTTGGACATTTTAATCAAAGCTCTTCCCTGGAATGTTTTCAATTAGATCCAAGATACATAAGTTATTTCCTTTCTAGTAGAAAAGCTACAAAGATAAGAAGAAATGATCTAAGAGAAAATAGGCGAAGGGAAGGAAAGTGAAGAGAGAAATTCTGGTGGTACTGGAGTCTCTCTTTCTGGGCATCCCTGAACTCCATTTCGATCGTTGGTTCAGTTTGATTACATCAGTCAATATATTATCGTAACTGCCTAAGATTTTTTTTATTGGGTTTCAAACTCTAAAAGACTCCTGACTATTTTGACCAAGCAATAAGGAATTCAGATCCTATGTCTAACGTCTCACTACCAGTGAGTGATAAAATGGACTGGAACCCAGGCCTATCTTTGTCTCAATACAGGCTCTGTCTTTTTTTTTTTTCTTTTTATTCTTATTCCATGATGGAATGTGTATGTGGGATGGTTAGAGAGGGGAATTGCCAGAAAATGTGGAAGCAAGTAGGGATGCTTACAATCTTTCTTTCTTTTTTCAGCTAGACTTATAAGAGCAAATTAAGTGTTAATCTAATTTATCCAAACATCCATTAGACAGACAATATTTTAATTCAGCTTTTAACTAAATAAAATAAGTACAATCAGGTGAAATCCTATATATAGGTGACCTAACTAGCTTTTCATCTAAAAATATAGAGCCTTCACACATTTCCTCCTAAATGTCTTGGTATACCTGCAATTTCTTTTCACACATATCTGAGCAACTATTTTCTTGATGTTCTGCTTGCTTCAAAACACAGCTATAAAAAATTTCCCCAGAGAAGGTGATAAATGCAACTCTAAGCCTAGGATCACTGGAGTCAGATCAAGGAATGAAAGTAGAAACACTGAAACAGGAGACGACACAGAGTGATGCACTGGGTTTTTGGACACACTTCATTTGCTTTTCTCCCAGTGTTCAGGATCCTAAATCAAACCAAAATTGTGATAAAGAAATGTAAAAACGTTATTAGTTAATTGAGTTTGACCAGAGTGTATTAATTACAATGAAGAGATGACAGGCAGAAGTTAAAGTTTTTTTTAAAGACTAATGAGATTAGGCCGGGCACAGTGGCTCCACCTGTAATCCCAGCACTTTGGGAGGCTGAGGTGGATCACCTGAGGTCAGGTGTTCAAGACCAGCCTGACCAACATGGAGAAACCCCATCTCTACTAAAAATACAAAATTAGTTGGGTGTGGTGGCGCACGCCTATAATCCTAGCTACTCGGGAAGCTGAGGCGGGAGAATCACTTGAACCCGGGACGTGGAGGTTGTGGTGATCTGAGATGGCGCCATTGCACTCCAGCCTGGGCAACAAGAGTGAAACTCCATCTCAAAAAAAAAAAAAAGACTAATGAGATTTTCTAAGTTGTTTTTTAAATTTTTAGTTGTTAGAGATACATAATATTTGTACATATTTATAGGGTACAGGTGATATTTTGATTCAAGCATACAATGTGTAATAACAAGATCAGAGTAATTCAGGTGTCCATTACCTCAAAGGTTTATCATTTTTATGTTTTAGGAACATTCCAATTCCATTCTTTTAGTTATTTTGAAATATAAAATGAATTATTGCTAATTATAGTAGCCCTATTGCATTACCAAACACTAGATCTCATTTCTTCTATTTGACTGTATTTTTGTACCTATTAACTATCTCTTTTTTGGGGGGCTTTTTTTTCTGGTTTTACCTCCCTTCAAAATGTGAAGAAACACTTGGAATGTTATTCACCTTTAAAACAGCCATTACACAGTATTTACTGTTTATAAAATTTTATGCATAATAGAAATGCAAATAGTTATTTATATGTCTATAGCTATATTTATATAGGTATAACTATACATGATCCAATCTTAACCTACCTCAAATATAAGAAAGTCTTATAAACAGTTTCAGGCCATATAATTTAAATTATTTGTTGAAGCAATTTCTAACTACTCACCTCTATATGTTAAGAGTTTATATCTTCATAAATGGTTATGTAGAAGGAATTAGTCAACTCATGTAGTTTGGACTACCCACTAATTTGTTGATCACAAGTCTGACTCCACCCTGCCTTTGCTTCCATTTCTATCTCTCACCTATTGCACCTTCCAACACTTCATTTTCTTCTCAGCAGCCAGAGGGAATCATTTATAAATATTCATATATATGATTTTGTAGTGCACACATAATTGAAATTCTTCAGTTACTTCCTGTTGCCATAAAGATGAAGTCTAATGGCCTTAAAAAAGGTTAACAAGTTCCTAAATACTCTGGCTCCTTTCTCTCAGCCTTCTTAAGAACTTTAATAAAACTATGTTCAGCAAGAATACTGTCTGCTTAAATGTGTTTCTCAGTTCCAGAAGGAAATGGGAAATACCTTTTAAAAAGAAACTCATGAAGGAAGAAATTTGATTTACCTTGATGTTGTATTTACTTAAAATGTTTCATGTCTTTTATATCTTAGAAGATAAATATTTATGCAGATATTAACAAAGTGACACGTTTTCTACTTTAAAATTTAACAGTGACTTATTTACTTGTATTCTTATATTTCTCTGAGTTATTCAAACCTGGTATTCAGCTTACTGCATCCTAACTCAAGGAATCTACTTTTATTTAAGGCTGAGGCTATAACTGAATGTATCAAGCCCTGTAAGAAACACAAGTCATTTAAAGCACTGGTTTTGAGACTTCATGCTGTCATTGTCAACAGAACTTTAAAACAATAGTAGCAGCATTTCATCAACCATGTAATAAACCAACAAATAAAATATAATTTGCCATTACCATTGTTGTTTAGAAGAAGGTTCAGATTTCAAACATTAGTAACAAATCTCAGAACAAAGTTCATTTCTTTAAAGTGAGTGAATTTCACATTATGGAAAAACTCACTATGATAAACTTACTCTATCCCTCTCATCTGATCATTGAATAACAACAACAACAAAAAAAAAAATTAGGGAGAATTTTAGATATTTTCACCTGAATGATTTTTAAACTCTATTTGGGAATGCTTTCTCTGTGGACCTTTGTGGACCTTGAAAATCCATTGAATTCAATATTAGTAAGTATTGTGAAAGGACAATAAATCTTGGGGCCCCACATCACTAAGCTAAAGGAAAAAGTCAAGCTGGGAACTGCTTAGGGCCAACCTGCCTCCCATTCTATTATCAAAGTCTCCCCTCTGCTCACAAGATAAATGCACATCTGATTGCCTCCTTTGGAGAGGCTAATCAGAAACTCAAAAGAATACAACCATTTGTCACCTATCTACCTATGACCTGGAAGCTCCCTCCCTGCTTTGAATCTTCCTGCCTTTGCTTCCAGTCGTCCCTCCTGTCCAGACCAAGCCAGTGTTCGTCCTGGGTATGTTGATTGGTGTCTCATGTCTCCCTAGAATGTATAAAACCAAACTGTTCTCTGACCACCTTAGGCACACATCATCAGGACCTCCTGAGGCTGTGTCACGGGAGCACGTTCTCAATCTTGGCAACAAAACAAAACAAAACAAAACAAAACAAAACAAAAACATTCTAAATTAACTGAGACTTGTCTCAGATTTTTGGAGTTCACTGTATCATGGCTCAAAGACCTGGAAGTAATGTTACTGTTTTGTTTTCTTTCAATTTGACCTCTTTTGCTTCCACATTTGTTAGCAATTCCCCTCTCTAAGAGCTCTGTAGCCTCTAAAGACATATGAAGCCCACAGTGCTATGTTAACAAGTAGTATTATTTACACACTCTGTGACTGTAAGAATAAATAATAAGTTGAAACCACTATTAACAACAAAAGAGAGAATCACACTCTACATTCTAGATCTCTGTACCATTTAACATTCACAAATGACACAAACAGATGATACAGCTTAAATATGTATTTAACTTGAGAGCAAATACAAGGTTTCTGGACCAAAGATCAGTCCCATTGTTTTATAAAACAATAATGACACAAGTTTCCCATGCCCCCTTCTCTTCCTCAAGTGATGTGATGAGGGAAGATGAACTCTGTACACAGACAGAGAGTCTCTAGGAGAAGGGACGGTCACTAAGATTATAAATTTTTCAGCTTATATAGAAACAGCTGCACAGCAGCCCCTCTTTCTCTCCAGAGAGAAGAAAAGAAACTCTGTTTCTAACACACATATCCTCTCCGAGGGAGGTGAGAAAAATCCCTAGATGTTTACAACCCTTTGGAATGTAAATAAATGGCTCCAGGGGAGATGGGTCTTCAGGCATGTTTACCATTCAAACATCTCTTAATCCTGATTGCCAGTAATTTTTGCTTAGAAAGCCCTGATTGTACAGAATATGAAATATTAGTTGTTTCTCAACAACAGATAGATGATAGTCATAGTTTACTTTTCTATGTATATTATACTTAGGTCATTTCTGAATCCCCTTGGGTTCTTTTTCTATAAATGGTTCAGTCAGGCTCTCTCTACTGAGCTTCTATGCTTCTCTAAGTTCATAGAGCTGTTTCAAAGTAACAGTATTAGTATTCTATTAGTTTACAAGATTCAGTTAACTTCTGACCAATGTTAGAACATCAAAATCTCAACAACAACAAAAACAACAAAACAGTTTTTTGTTTTTTGTTTTTTTTAAAGAACACCCAACTCTATTCGACTCTGGCAAAACTAGAACTTAGAACAGTTTTACTTTTAAATTGTTCAACCTTCTTTAGACATCTCTGCAGCTAACTACCTAATTGAGCATGCAGCAATATTTTCTTAACCTACTTATTAACAAGAAACCTTTAAAAGATACCATCTGCTAAAGGTATTTCTTTTAAAAATACTCATATATAATATTAGTGAGACTGTTATAAAAGAGCCACTGTCACAGGTTGTTGGTATAGTATATAAGATAATGGTGGGAAATAGTTTCTGCTTGTGGGATTGTTGGCCTTTTCAATTTGTTTTTGATTTTTCGTTGACAAAACTTTTTTTTTTTTTTTTACAGCCCAGCCAATAAACACCTTCTTTTTTGATTTCCTCAATTAATTATTTTGTTTAAAAATTATTTCTTATTGCACCAGCGTTTATAGAACATAAATTAAACTTAAAAAACAGCTACAGTAATATATATGGCCTATCCCTATTATCATTCTTTCTTAGAGTTTGTCTGGCTAATCTTGTTTATTTGTATATACTTTGCCAAGCTCCCATAATGATTTCAAAAGTGTTTTGACTATAATTTAAAGAAAGTTTGGAATAAGGAATGTCACATAACTTCAATGTTTTGAGTCAAGAGACATAGGGAAGTTTTATCTTAAACTTTGCTAAAATAAATATGCTATTTGACAGAGGGGAGAAAGGCTTAAAAGAAAAGTTTGTTTACTCTTCACTCCAATTATGTGTTACTGTCATTCTATGCTATATTATTTTTTAGTTCAGGTAACACTGATTTGTTCAATTGCAAATACTCAGCATGCAGTTATAGATGCTAAACTTATACTCAGGAAAGATGATGGCAATGCTGAATGTAGATTTAAGGGTCATCAGCAATGATCACTGAAGCAGATAATTTCCTCAAGAGACAGTAACTAAACAGTCTAGACAAAGAAGAGCAAAAAGCTGAAGTTTTGATCTTAAAGCACCCTTAAATTTAGAAAGCTAGAGAAGGACTCAAGCTCAAGGAATTTAGGTTGGACATGGGAAGATGAGCCCAAAGCAGAAGAAGTGGGAGGAAAGAGTTACAAAAAAAAGATAAAAGATTAGAGAGTTTTTAAATTTAGAAAGCTGGAGAAGGACTCAGAGGAAAACAGGGTAGTAGGCTCACTAGGCTGAAATGTTGCAAAGTGATTAAGGAAACAGAGCTCCAGGGGAGCTAACAGTTTCTAAAAGAAAGGGCATGATAGATATAATTATGTCACTTCAAGTATTTGATCTTAATTATTTTACAACACTATCCTGTAAAAACTGATACTAAATTTGCATCTTATGCATATCTCCTACTTAAATCCCTCTCTCTCATCTTTTTAGAATAACACAACATACAATTAGTAGCATATTAGCAGTTAAATTCTGCCATTTCAAGGATGCATAGTTTTCAACGTTTTAGAAAATCTCTAGCCAAAATTCACAGGAAATGGAACATGTGGATTCCTTTTATAATTAAGATATTTTGTATGTATAACCAGTCTCCTAGAACAGCAGTTCCCAACCTTTTTGGCACCAGGGACTGGTTTTGTGGAAGAAAATTTGTTTACTGTAAAGTGGGGGATGGGCAGGAGGGGGTACCAGGAGAATGGTTTGGGGATGAAACTGTTCCACCTCTGATCACCAGGCGTTAGTAGATTCTCATAAGGAGTGTGGCAACCTAGATCCCTCGCACGCGCAGTTCGCAGTAGGGTTCACACTCCTATAAGAATCTAATGTTGCTGCTGATCCGACAGGAGGCAGAGCTCAGGCAGTAATGCCCACTCCCCTGCTGCTCACCTCCTGCTGTACAGCCCAGTTCCTAACAGGCCACAAACGAGTACTGGTCTGTGGCCTGGGGATTGGGGACCCCTGTCCTAGAATAGAAGATTGTATAAATTACTTTCCTCATACTAGAGGAAAAGCTAGTAAACCCATTCTTAACTCAAAGTTAACCTTTATGTCAGACAAGTAGTCTGTACAGAATTGTGTGCAATTTGTTGCAAAGACATCAGATCATCATCTTTGCAATAAGAAGAGGTTGCAAACAATTGAGCTATTGGACAATGCTAAATAAAACACAACAAATGGCGTTCAGGACCGGGTAACTGAAACTTCCTTTAGTAGAACGTTTCCAACTTTCACATCTCATTCAGCAACTGACACCATATCAAGCACAGCTGACAATGTCAAGAACTGATATTTATGGAATTGGAGTTGTCAATGTGAATTTACTATTAAAAAAATCAGTGCCTTTATAGTCTTTCAGTTGTTTTATTTTATTAAAGATTTTTTAAAAGCTTTTAATTATATGTTGCCAAATTATAGTTGTATGTAGGGGTACAAAGTGATGTTATGATTTTTAATACAACATAAAATGATTAAATCAAGCCAATTAACATATCTATTATCTCAAATATTTAACATCTTTTGTGATGAGAACTTTTGAAATATACTCTGTTAGTATTGAAATGTACAGTACTAAATTACTCTCTGTTCGCCATGCTGTGCCAGCGATCTAAAAAAAAATTGAAGTTATTTCCCTATCTAAGTGAGATTTTTTAATATTCAAAGCAAAAGCACTTTATGGGGCTTCTGATAAATATCTGGAACTATCACATGCTTCCCACAAAATTCTTTGTCACCTTGGTTAGGTGAATGTGATGAGCATCTTATGAAAAGGCAACCAATCATCCCAGACTCCTGATGATGTGTGTGCTCGTTTGTAATCCTATCGTCTTTTGTGTGAACTGAACCAAGTGATTTGCTTCTAAAGTAAAAGATATGGGATGTCACTTCTGGAATTAAGCCATAAAAAATGTCATGTCCATCTTGTTCACAATCTCTATCTCTTTGGCATTTCTTACTCTTTTGATCTGATGAAACAAGCTTTCACATTGTGAGCTGCCCTACAGAGGAACCCACTAGGAAAGCAGCTGAGTGTAGCATACAGACAACAGCCAGCAAAGAATGGAGACCCTCAGTCCAGTATCTGAGAAACTGAAACCTGGCAAAACTGCATGACTGAGCTTTGAAGCATCCGTAGAGTCATCTCTAATGAGAGTGCAGTTCCAGCCAAGATCTTGAATGCAGCCTTGTGAGAGAATTTAATGCAGAGGACTCTACTAAGCCACTCCCAGTTTCCTGACCTACATAGAATGTGAAGTAATAAATGAATATTGATGTGAGCCATTAATATTTGGGCTAATACAAGAAATATGCTTACTTAGGTTATGGTCTATAGATGACTATTATTTTTTTAAAATGCAGCTCATCTCTAGAGTAGTCATTCTCAACAACAAGGACAAGAACATCAACAACAAAAGACAAAAGTTATTTTAATCAATCTTCCCTGAATGATCCAAGAACTATTCTTCACAGTAATAATTCAAAGTGTAGCTAATCTCTCACTCGTCTATAAGCTATCTTTGACAGTTTTTTTCTATGACCTTCCATTGTATTAACAGTACCAAAAGTATAAAATGTGTTACAAGTTACTTAAATTAATGAGAAATTTTTAGACACCAAATAGCTGAATTGTCTTCATTCTATGACCTTGAGAAAGGCATTTTTTTTCTGTCCATAAATTTCAACGTTTAAATATTGAGGAAGTTGAATCTCCTCGATCTTTGTTATCTGACACAGCCATCACTAGCCACATATTACTATTTGAATTTAAATGTAAATTAACTACAATTAAATAATTTTTAAAAATTTAGATCCTTAGTCGTCCTAGACATATTTCAAGTATTCAATAGTCATATGTCATTAGAGGTTATCATAGTGGGCAGCACAAATATAAAACATTTATATTATACCAGAGAGTTCCATTGGGAAGTGCTATTCTAGATAATCACTAAAAAACTAAATTATATATCTAACGATAAGTACTCCATAAGTATTTGTTACATAAGTATTTATCCATAAGGTTTGGACTGGAACCAATGCATATTTTTACTACTAGAGATAAGTATTGTTCACTTGGTCACGTTACCATTTAAATGGTTATTTTCCAGCAGTTGGAATGTTTTAGTATTTAATAATTTCACAATAGTTTTAGAGGTTAGCTATTAGTAATAACACAAATTAATAGCTATAGCTATTTAAAGTTCTATGTTTTGAGAAAAATTATTTCAAATAGGCAGCATAGAATTTGTTACAATATTACTGGACTCACTATAGTTGTTCTATTGAGTAATCTGCTATTGTTTACACAAAGTTTGAAGTATAGGTCAAATTTATCCTTGACGACTAAGTACAGTTTTTCAATGTTGCACTGTAATTGCCAGGGACTTGTATTTTACTTGTTCTTGCTTAAGTAAAGTAGCACTTTTTGTAAGGCAAATTTATTTCTAGTCATTCAAAAATTTTATTTTCAGTGGTTACCATGTAGCAATCCATGAGACTTAAATAATATCACAAACAATGTAATTACATTAAGTGTTTTATATGCCAGTGATATAGACATAGAAAGACGTAGTGGTCTTAGAATTTTTAAAATATAATTTTAGTTACTTTTAAAAATTGCAAAATACAGCCTTTTTCTTTTTATGTACTGGTGAAATTTCAGCCCAGTCTACCATCCCTTTCTGCACGGACTATAGCAATAACCTAGTAATAGCTTCAATCGCATCTCTTTCCCAAATTATGACCAAAGACTCCTTTTTAAAATGCGTATATGATTGTGTCAAACCTTACATAAAACTCTGATGGCTTCCCATTGTTCTTGAAATAAAAACAAACATTTAACATAACCAAGAATGCCCAGAATGGTTGGATCTTTACTCCATCTTTTAGTCCATCTGATACCACCCTTGCTTTCCTTCTTTTCACCCCAGCCCAATGGCCATCTTTCAGATATCTGTGCTTGCTGTGCTTCCTCTCAATGCAGTAGGCCACTTGCAAATGCTCTCTTCCATACCTATTATGCTGTTCTCATCCCCTCTTCACATTGTAAACTCTTATTCATCCTTCAGATCTTGCCACAAGTATTACTTTCTCTGAGAAACTCTTCCAGAACCCACTGACCAAGATAAATCTTGTTTTAGATTTTATAACATCACAATCCTCTCCATTAGGACCATTAACATGTTCTTCCTAAAGACTGTCACTAATTGAGATTTTGCATTGGATCGGGTACTTTTAAACAAACAAAGTAGGCCATGCATGGACCAATGATGAATATATGCCTTGAAAAGGAGATTATCATTAATCTATTATTCAATTCTGGATAATAGAAGAAAAATACAGAGTATAATTCTTACCCAGGTTACTTAGATTGTCATTAAATTAAGTGCATCTATGTCCCAAAGTCATAGGTGAAAATGAGTGGAGCAGGCAGAGTATGTCCTTTCTCTGAGAATGGATTTAGACTAAAAATGTTGTAAAAAAAAAAAAAAAATAAGGTCACACATGCATTTGGTTATTGCTAAAATAAAGAGCATTGAAGAAAACGTCACTATGAAACACTTAGAAAAGTTGAACAATAGAAGACATGTTGTAAGATTTCCTGTTCCACTAAGCCATGGTACAGACTCCATCCTCCAAGCTCAAATACTAAACCCAGATTCATTCAATCATTCACTCCCTCTGAGAGCTTGGCTATGTCTGTAGCATGTCCTACACTCCTTCCCAGATTGCTTGTGCTCACTTTTCTCTAGAGTCAGTTCAAACTACAATGCATTAGGTCTCTGACATTCTAGGCCAATTTAAATAGATTATAAATTTTAATCAATTTAAATCATTTTCACTAAAATGCATCATTCTATGACATAATTAGCATTAATCAAAGACAGCCTACTTTAACATATATTCCAAAATTAGCAACAGTTTACAATGGATATTATAATCATTCTTATCTACCTAAAAGTGAGTCAGTTGTACCTGCTCTCTTATTATGGAATATTATTCAGAATAATCTTATAATACAAGCCTTATTATAGTTCACATTTCTAAAAACTAATTTTTAAAGTCTCACAACCACAATTTGTATTACAGCTGAAAAATATATTTTAACATGTCACACAGATTTACTCAAATTGAGCTTAACTCAAGTTTCTTAATTTTCACTAATGTATTCTCTTTATTAACACAGGGCTCTATTTAAATTGCATTTTTACTGTGCGTGGTTCCATAGAAATTTGGAAAAGAAAATTTGGTGTGAAATGATGGAGACTTTAAACAATTTAAAGTATTAATGAACAAAATCTAGCTTCCAAACCAGTATTTAATATAATTTTGGACATTACATTTAAATGCTAAAACAAATATGTAACTTTTTTCCTCATATAAAGAACTAAATCAAGATTATTAAGTTACTCAATATAAATTGTAAGTTAATCTTTGAGGACAGTCTTCACAATACAGCTAATGTGGTTTTCTTGGAAGTATTTATGCTTAAATCACCACACATTTTACTTGATGGATTGTGGAAAACATCCATGTACATAGATAATGATTGAAAATAACCTGTAGTTTACTTGTTTCTATTTTGAAAGATAGGACCACACATAATGTTACTGAATTGAGAAGACTGATTTTAGTAAATAATTATCATTGTGTTAGCTTTATCATTCTGTCAACTGTGAACTCTTTTCATTGACCGTCTTACAGATATGTAACATTTGTTCAACAATTAGTGTTTTCCAGACACTATGCCAAGCATTTTAAATTATTTTTCTCACATAAGTCTTAGACGCCCTCTGTGAAGTTGATATTACCATGCAAAATTTATGAAAGCAGAAATAAAGATTTATCATGTTTAAGTAACTTGCCCAAGCTCTTAGCAATCATAAGCCACCACTAGACTCAAATCAAAGTCTGTTTCATGGCAGTCTGAGCTCTTAACCATTACACTCTATGGCATATTTTGAAAGCAACACTTTCATAGCTAAGATTTTGTGCTATTAAAATGAACAGCCTAAAAATACACATATCGAAAGGACATGAAACCCATTTCTCAATATTTTTAGAAACTAACTTGGCCTAAATTATTTTACAACTCTATTTTTGCAACTGTGGATTAGTCTCACTGCTTTTCCATTACATGCTTCACTGATGACCTACTGCAGCAGCACTGTGATATTCTTATCCTGTTAGAGTCCATTGTGTCTGTAGCGATATATATGCTAGTCTAGGTATGTATGGCAGCTTTCTGGGTGGTGGATCTATTCCAAAAGGAAAGCTATTGAAGAACATGTGATGGTTTAATTTAAGCTTGTCATCTCAAATAAACATGCCTGTGAACATGGCAAATCTTCATTATGCAAAAGCATGAACTGAGATTAACAGGTTCTTTCTATAAAAATCCTATCTCGTTCAGGGTGATACCATATTGCTGACTGCTCTAAGTATCACTCAATACTTTTCGAGTTCTAGGGCAAATCTTGAAGCCTTTCTGTGAATCACTTCTAAAAGGAAGAAACCAAAAATAATGGGAATAACTCATTGTGCATTATTTATATTTTTAAAATATCATTTTTAAATAATTTTAATATATTTATTATTTTTAAATATATTATTAATATTTAAATTATCAAAATGTCATTGTTATAACTTATAATGTTGAACTTTAAAAAATCTACACTCTTAAAATATATGTCATTCATACTACTAAAATCAACATTGACTTTGTTGTATTTCTTTGAGTAAGCCAAAACTACTGCTAATACAAATATGGATAGTTAACCATAAAGGACAGTTCATGCTAGCATGCTAGACACATAAAGACGACTTAGTTTACGTAAATTTGTTTTAGAATATCAGTCGTGGAATTGTATTTTCAAGAATGCTTTCCATCTTTGTAAGTACCATAATTATGATTTTCTAACACAATTATTATGCCTTGGTTTCCACTGACAATTACAATATTGAACAAGCCTTTCATTCTAGATGTTGAAATGCAACTGTCCCAGAATGTGCAAATCTGATCAGATAAATATTAGGAGGATTTCACAGTCTCAGATACATATCATACATATATATATATATATATATATATACATATATATATATAACTTTTGGAGATTGTGTTACTCTCCCTATGCTCAGCTTTGAAATACTTCAGGTTGGTGATGGTATGAAATATTTTAAAAGCTCACTGTTTGTAAATGAATCCAAAGATGTAATGTTTCATGTTAAAAATAGTTGGTCATCTAGATCTTTAATAGTAATCACTGAAGACATATAAAGGCAATGACTTTGGAGTTTTGAAAACTTGTCCATTTTATTCCTAACATTTGCTGCAGCTTCATTATTGTTATTAGCACTGGAAATTAATATAATATAATATAATATAATATAATATAATATAATATAATATAATAATACCATGATGTTAGCATGCTTATAAATTCAAAATCATGTATCCTTTCAAGGTTGAAGTATATTAGTAACCAAGAGAGCTAATCCATGATTTAATTTTAGTCTGCTAATGTGGTTTTTTTTCTGTTATTTTTTTTTTCTGATCCTGTTTAGGAAGCAAAATGCAACATTTTCAACAATAAACCTTCACTTATTGTAATCTCTTAAAATATCAGTTTATTTTTTGTGTATGGGACAAACTATGGAGCTAGCATACTTGTTCTAAAAGAAATTAGTGGTCTGTTAGTGAGTTTATTATAATTATGGCAGCTTACTGCTTTGCCTTTATTGAGTTGGGAGTCTTCAGCCAAACCCTCATCGCACCTAATTCACAAAATCTGGGACATAACTGACTGGTGCTTGGTTGTCAAGATTTTTATATGACTTAATTCATTAACTCCAGTCATGTTTTTGATATTAGACAATTCCAAAATTTAAGTCATGTTAAGCTATTTTTGGAGGCAGGAATGTAAATTACTTTTGCCAGTTAGAAAATTCTAATTAAATCATTGTTAAAATGTCAACTTGTTTTGTGAACACATATTTGCAGAAAAAAAAATTCTTTGCTAATTCTAATTTCTAAAACCGATCCTACTATTGGTTAAACAACATACTGTTACTACAATATATATTGTGGGTAATGAACTACTCAGAATTTTGACAGAAAAAGGAATCAGAACAAAGGATGTTCTTACATTTAGAATCTCAGAAAGTTTATCATGCATGAAACCATGTAAATATTTGCCAGTTTTAATCTAGAACTTACAAATTGAGCATGATTTAATTTATCATCAAATGTGGAACATCCAATGCATGTTAATTAACTTTCATGAAAAGTCATTGTGCTTAATATTGAGGAGGATGCAAATAAAAATGAATTATGGGCCTTATACTCAAGAAGTAAAATGGAAATAGCAAAGCAAGGGTGAAAATACCTTTATTAGCAGATAGTATATAATTTCTAACTATGTTATTTTGAGTGTAAGAGCTGTAGGAGTTAACAGGACTAAAATTTTACTGAATGAATGTGATCAGAGGAATCTTCTTGGATAATTTGATGTTTAAGTCAAGTATTATGTGGCAAGTAGAAGATAAAAGTTTTAGATGAAATAAGCATAAGCTAAAATACTGTTGTGAGAAAATACAAAGTCATTAAATCCTCAGAAGTTTTCATGGAACTGTGAGTTCATCCAAAGAAATTGTGGCAGCTCTTGAGATCCATTCTACACAGAAACCTAGCCAATATCAGTCAAAGTTTCATATTTAACTTCTTGCTTGTTATATAGGAAGATATCTTACCTATATGTAACAGCCCTGGGGTCAATTTAAGTAAGCTAGAAAAATCTAACAAAAGTAAATGAAGTGAAAAATATCTATGTTTAACATTACTCTTGGATTTGGCTTGAGTGTCAGCTCTAAAACAGACACTAAAAAATTCAGCAAAGCCTTTCCTAAGATACAAGTTTCCTTGCATAAAAGAAGAGCAAGGCTCGCATAAAAGAAGAGCAAGGCTCACTTTGCAAAAATTTAGAATATGTTAAATAGACATCATAATGATCTATTTACTGTAGACGAGTAATCTGAAGGCTCCAGCCTTGAAGAGATTTTTCTTTTCTTGTCTGCCAGCACTAACAATATCACATTTAAGACATTTTAGTATTGACATAAAGTGCTGCCCTTCACTGAATTTCACACGGATATACCCATTAGTGATGGGTGACAAAGCTATTTGCCAAATGTTATTTGGAATTAACCTGCATAACTTTATGACTTATATCTTTGAAAACAGGTATAGAGATTGAGGTGCTAGATGATAGAAAAGATAGTTGTACTTTTGAAAACATGGTCTATACTTTTCTTATGATAATTTCAAAGAAATAATTTTAAATGTGATAAGATTAAATAAGCTTATGAGCAGAAGGCCATGAATATTTGGACAAACATAGAAGACAGGTAAAACTGTCTTGGGTCAAAACTACTCATTAACAAGCAAAGTATTATAGGAGCTGGAATGTAGCTTTCTTCTAAGCTTTAAAAATAAACCAAAACCCCAAAACTAAACAATGACAACAGCAACAAAAAACCCCACTGTCTTGATATTGAACTTAATGACACCCACAGTCTCCTTAGTCATAATATGACTATACAATGCATTCTGATGTCATCATAGTGATATTAACAAAGGCTCTTATTATAGTAAATATTCAAATAGTGTTCTATATTTCAAGGAACATATTAAAAATGGTACTGAAATTAAATAGATGAGAAAGAAAGGTAACTAGTACATTTAAGTATAGAACTAGTTTCCACTTTATATAGGTTAACCACTTTGTATAAACATTTATTATATATGTTGTCATATTTTAGGACATGATATGTAGAACAGATAGTACCACAAAGTTCCACAAGATACATTATTTTTTTTTTATTCCTCTCTTTTCCAAAATAAAAACCTGCAAAGCAGAAAAACATTTACTGGTTAGAGAATAATCTCTCTTCTACTTTATGGTAAGAATTTAAAAAATTACTAGGAAATCATAATATTCAGAAAGCCCATTTAAAATTGACTTTAAGTCAATCAATTAACAAGGATTTATTAGGTTCTTATATTGCTCTCAGCATAAGATTCGAATCTTCCCTGCATTACATTCACTGAACTATAACCACTGAAACAGATTTGGTGAATATAAGTTTCTTATATCAGTAAGCTTATTCTGATTAATCAGTCATTATTATGACTAAATATAAATAGATGTAACTATTATGATACATGTTGTAAGCCAAGTGTTCTTTTAAAAATATGTAACAACTTTACATACTTTTTTAATATAAAAATAGGTTATTATTGAGGGTCGATTTATTTCTTGTCAGCCTATTAAATAGTTATCAACCATGGCTACAGGTAAGAACTCTCTGTGGAGCATAAAAACACAACTACCATGAATCTCATGGTATCTTCCAGACATACTGAATCTGAATCCTTGGGTAAGAGGTTGAATATTTTAAAACTTCCCAGTTTATTCTGGAAAACATTAAAGGTAAAGAAACACTACCATAAACCTTAATAACAGTTTTTACTTGCTTCAAATTCCTAGGAAACTTGAAGACAAGCTGTTATAATTTAAAAGATATGTATTCATTTAACAAATATTAGCAAAGTACTTTGTGCTAAATATAAAGAGAACTACAAAATATGTGAAAAACTGATTTTTAGGATCTTGAAGTACACATGGACTGTGATCAAGGAGAGATTAACTGTCATGGCAATTTACAGAAGGCGGCAATTAACATGTCGCTGAAGAAGTAATCAGGGAGATGAAATTAGAGTTAGGTGGTTGGGTCTTGAAGGATAATTTGCATTAGAATATACCAAGATTTCTTATCAACCAGTGCAAAGGTGAGTTTCAGGGGTATGGCATCAATTTAATCAAACTTTTAATAAGGTCCATGATAAAAGAAAGAAGAAAGTCTCACTAGAATATGTAGAAAATATAAGAAAATGTATTCCAAGTGGCGTGTAGGGAAGTGATAATCAAATCCTTCAGATTTATTAAGAGTATGTTTATGTTCAGAGATTCTTGTGGAGGGACTGAAGATGTGATTCCCAGAAGTAATTGAATTAGTATGGTGGGAATCAATAATAATGACTCTCAGTATGTCCAGACTGAAAGAGATATATTTTATCCAGAAGAAAAAAAAAGAGTTATGATGTAGGCAAAGTGGTGTGAAGAAAAGCTGGAAGCTTTTAGCAGAGAAGTAATAGATTTCATGTTTTGGAAATGTTCATCTAATACAAAAACACTGTACAGGAGGGATGGTAAGGTGAGGTTACAGAGCAGAAAGCTAAACCAAGAAGCTCTTGCAATAATCCAGGTGTGTTACGCCACATCTTGTTTTCTTTCCAGTGTACTGAGGTTTCCAGATAAAACCGTCTGAATAAAAATTTCTCCAAAGGGAATTTTAGTCCATTGGATTCTCTGCCTAGTGGGAATTCTAATTTCTCTTCCCAATTCAGCCACGGAAAAGCCTTGAATCACTACATTGTGATCTCCCAAAATCTCTTTAGTCCAAAGTAATTTACACAGTGCCTAGTATGCAATAGGTGCTCAGTAGAACTTGTTTTATCATTGTGTCAAGCAGTCTGTCCCATCAGTTGGTTGTAAAGTTAAGATTATTTAGCTGTTATTTCATAAAGTTATATTATGTGCATATCATGTGTTTATATACTAAAACTTCTGAAAAACCCCTAAAATTGTAAGATTCAAGTAAGATAATATATTGAAATTATTTTGTAAATAATCTTTAAATTTTCTGCAGTTGTGGGGTGTTATGAGAGGTACTAATAAGTAGTTAAATAATATATCATTTTTCCGTAACTAAAGGGAACACAACTGGAGTTATTAAAAATGATACAAGACATTTAGCCAGTTAAAATGTAAAAATAAGACTGCACTCCTACAGCTATCTGATCTTCAACAAACATGACAAAACAACCAACGAGGAAAGGACTCCCTATTCAATAAATTGTGCTGGAATAACTAGCTAGCCACGTGTGGAAAATTGAAACCGGACCCCTACCCCTTCTTCACATCATGTACAAAAATTAACTCAAGATAGAGTAAACACTTAAATGCAAAACCCAAAAATATAAAAACCCTGGAAGACAATCTACGCAACACCATTCAGGACATAGGCACAGTCAAAGATTTCACAACAGAGATGCCAAAAGGAGTCACAACAAAGCAAAAATTGACAAATGAGGTCTAATTATATTAAGGAGCTTCTGCACATCAAAAGAAACCATCAACAGAGTAAACAGACTCCTACAGAATGGGAGAAAATGTTTGCAAACTATGCATCTGACAAAAGCCTAGCATCTATAAGGAATTTAATAAATTTACAAGAAAAAAATCAAGAATTTAAACAAATTTACATGAAAAAATCAAACAACCCCATTAAAAGGTGGGCAAAGAATATGAACAGATACTTCTCAAAAGTAGACATACATGTGGCCAAAAATCATATGAAAAAAGCTCATCATTGCTGATCATTAGAGAAATGCAAATTAAAACCACAATGAGATACCATCTCACACCAGTCAGATGACGATTATTAAAAAGGTGAAAAACAACAGATGCTGACAAGGTTGTGGAGAAAAAGGAATGCTTACAGACAGTTGTTGAGAGTCTAAATTAGTTCAACTATTGTGGAATACCGTGTGATGATTCCTCAAAGATCTAAAGATAGAAATACATTTGACCCAGCAATCCCATTACCGAGTATATACCCAAAGAATATGAATCATTCTATTATAAAGACACACACGCATATACTCGTTTCAGCACTATTCACAATAGCAAAGGCATGGAATCAACCTAAATGCCCATTAACAATAGGCTGGATAAAGAAAATGTGATACATATAAACTATGGAATACTACACAGCCATACAAAAGAACAAGATCATGTCCTTTGCAGGGACATGGATGAAGCTGGAGTCCATTATACTTAGTAAACTAACACAGGAACAGAAAACCAAACACCACATGTTCTCATCTATAAGTGGAAGCTGAACAATTAGAACACATGGACACAGGGAAGGGAAAATCACACATGGGAGCCTGTCAATGGGGCAGGGGGAGGGAGAGCATCAGGATAAATAGTTAATGCATATGAGGCTTAATAACTAGGTGATGGGTTGTTAGGTGCAGCAAACCACCATGGCACATGTTTAGATAACAAACCTACACATCCTGCACATGTATCCCAAAACTTAAAATAAAATAAAGTAGGGAAGTCAACAGTGCAGCCTTCAGTCTGTGGTCTAAGGTCCAAGAGGCCCTGGCAAACCACTAATGTAAGTCCAAGAGTCCAAAAGCTGAAGAACTTGGAGTCTGATGTTTGAGAACAGGAAGCATCCAGCACGAAACAAAGATGGAGGCCAGAAGATTCAGTCTGCTCTTTTCATACCTGCTTTTGTGCTGGCAGCTGATTAGATGGTGCCCACCCAGATTGAAGGTGGATCTGCCTCTTCCAGTCCAATGACTCAAGTGTTAATCTCCTTTGGCAACACTCTCACAGACACATCCAAGAAGAATACTTTGCATCCTTCAATCCAATCAAGTTGACACTCAATATTAACCATCACACATACATATATACAAAATCATGTAAAAAGAATGTAAAGAACTTGGGGTGATTTTATAGTCATTTCACAGGATTATTCTTTTGAAAACTCCACAATATTGCTGACTGTATAATAAATCAGAAGCTCAAAATGGCCCCCTTTTATGATCAACTTACTCCACTTCTTTTTGTGAATAAATCAAAATTCATCTGCTGTAATACTAAATATAACGACGCTAAAAATTAGCATTAAGATTCTAGTCAGTGCAATAAAGCTAAAAGAGGCTAAAAAATACAACAAAAATTAGAAAAAAATATTCTTATTGTTCATAGACAACATGATTGTAAATAGCAAACCCCAAAGTATCAACAGACCAACTATTAAAATGAATATGTAAAAATCATGAGGTCACTAGATTCAAGGAGAACGCATTATGTTTAATATTATAAAATTGATACTTTCATACATCCAAAACAACTGGCAAGGCTGACATCAAAATTATAAGGAACTTCCATAATTCAATTTACTGTATTAATTTTGTATGTATATATTGATAGAAATATATAGAAAATAAAATTTATAAGAAATAGTTTTATGATTGCATTGAAAATATCAAATCCTGAGGGGCGGAGCAAGATGGCCGAATAGGAACAGCTCCAGTCTCCATCTCCCAGCGCGAGCAACACAGAAGACCGGTGATTTCTGCATTTTCAACTGAGGTACTGGGGTCATCTCACTCGGGAGTGCTGGACAATCGGTGCTGGTCAGCTGCTGCAGCCTGACCAGCGAGAGCTGAAGCAGGGTGAGGCATCACCTCACCTGGGAAGCGCAAGGGGGAAGGGAGTCCCTTTTCCTAGCCAGGGGAACTGAGACACACACCACCTGGAAAATCGGGTAACTCCCACCCTAATACTGCGTGGTAAGCACACCGGCACACCAGGAGAATATACCCTACACCTGGCCGGGAGGGTCCCACGCCCACGGAGCCTCCCTCCTTGCTAACACAGCAGTCTGCGGCAATCTAACCGCAAGGCAGCAGCGAGGCTGGGGGAGGGGCGCCTGCCATCGCTGATGCTTAAGTAGGTAAACAAAGTCGCTGGGAAGCTGGAACTTTGTTTCAGCTCGTGGGTGGAGCTCACAGCAGCTCAAGGAAACCTGCCTGTCTCTGTAGACTCCGCCTCTGGGGACAGGACACAACTAAAAAATAACAGGGGAAGCAGCAGAGGTCTGTGCAGACGCGAACAACTCTGTCTGACAGCTTTGAAGAAAGCAGTGGATCTCCCAACACGGAGGTTGAGATCTGAGAAGGGGCAGGCTGCCTGCTCAAGTGGGTCCCTGACCCCTGGGTAGCCTAACTGGGAGACATCCCCCACTAGGGGCAGTCTGACACCCCACACCTCACAGGGTGGAGTACACCCCTGAGAGGAAGCTTCCAAAGCAAGAATCAGACAGGTGCACTCGCTGTTCAGCAATATTCTATCTTCTGCAACCTCTGCTGCTGATACCCAGACAAACACGGTCTGGAGTGGACCTCAAGCAATCTCCAACAGACCTATAGCTGAGGGTCCTGACTGTCAGAAGGAAAACTATCAAACAGGAAGGACACCTATACCAAAACCCCATCGTTACGTCACCATCATCAAAGACCAGAGACAGAGAAAACCACAAAGATGGGGAAAAAGCAGGGCAGAAAAGCTGGAAATTCAAAAAATAAGAGCGCATCTCCCCCTGCAAAGGAGCACAGCCCATCACCAGCAACAGATCAAAGTTGGTCAGAGAATGACTTTGACGAGATGAGAGAAGAAGGCTTCAGTCCATCAAACCTCTCAGAGCTAAAGGAGGAATTACGTACCCAGTGCAAAGAAACTAAAAATCTTGAAAAAAGAGTGGAAGAATTGACAGCTAGACTAATTAATGCAGAAAAGGTCATAAACGAAATGACAGAGATGAAAACCATGACATGAGAAATACGTGACAAACGCACAAGCTTCAGCAACCGACTCGATCAACTGGAAGAAAGAGTATCAGCGATTGAGGATCAAATGAATGAAATGAAGTGAGAAGAGAAACCAAAAGAAAAAAGAAGAAAAAGAAATGAACAAAGCCTGCAAGAAGTATGGGATTATGTAAAAAGACCAAATCTACGTCTGATTGGGGTGCCTGAAAGTGAGGGGGAAAATGGAACCAAATTGGAAAACACTCTTCAGGATATCATCCAGGAGAACTTCCCCAACCTAGCAGGGCAGGCCAACATTCAAATTCAGGATAGTTCCAGAGAACGCCACAAAGATACTCCTCCAGAAGAGCAACTCCAAGACACATAATTGCCAGATTCACCAAAGTTGAAATGAAGGAAAAAATCTTAAGGGCAGCCAGAGAGAAAGGTCGGGTTACCCACAAAGGGAAGCCCATCAGACTGACAGCAGATCTCTCGGCAGAAACTCTACAAGCCAGAAGAGAGTGGGGGCCAATATTCAACGTTCTTAAAGAAAAGAATTTTAAACCCAGAATTTCATTTCCAGCCAAACTAAGTTTCATAAGTGAAGGAGAAATAAAATTCTTTACAGATAAGCAAATGCTTAGAGATTTTGTCACCACCAGGCCTGCCTTACAAGAGACCCTGAAGGAAGCCCTAAACATGGAAAGGAACAACCGGTACCAGCCATTGCAAAAACATGCCAAAATGTAAAGACCATCGAGGCTAGGAAGAAACTGCATCAACTAAGGAGCAAAATAACCAGTTAATATCATAATGGCAGGATCAAGTTCACACATAACAATATTAACCTTAAATGTCAATGGACTAAATGCTCCAATTAAAAGACACAGACTGGCAAACTGGATAAAGAGTCAAGACCCATCAGTCTGCTGTCTTCAGGAGACCCATCTCACATGCAGAGACATACATAGGCTCAAAATAAAGGGATGGAGGAAGATCTACCAAGCAAATGGAGAACAAAAAAACAGCAGGGGTTGCAATCCTAGTCTCTGAAAAAACAGACTTTAAACCATCAAAGATCAAAAGAGACAAAGAAGGCCATTACATAATGGTAAAGGGATCAATTCAACAGGAAGAGCTAACTATCCTAAATATATATGCACCCAATACAGGAGCACCCAGATTCATAAAGCAAGTCCTTAGAGACTTACAAAGAGACTTAGACTCCCATACAATAATAATGGGAGACTTCAACACTCCACTGTCAACATTAGACAGATCAACGAGACAGAAAGTTGACAAGGATATCCAGGAATTGAACTCATATCTGCACCAAGTGGACCTAATAGACATCTATAGAACTCTACACCCCAAGTCAACAGAATATACATTCTTCTCAGCACCACATCGCACTTATTGCAAAATTGACCACATAATTGGAAGTAAAGCACTCCTCAGCAAATGTAAAAGAACAGAAATTATATCAAACTGTCTCTCAGACCACAGTGCAATCAAACTAGAACTCAGGACTAAGAAACTCAATCAAAACCGCTCAACTACATGGAAACTGAACAACCTGCTCCTGAATGACTACTGGGTACATAATGAAATGAAAGGAGAAATAAAGATGTTCTTTGAAACCAATGAGAACAAAGATACAACATACCAGAATCTCTGGGACACATTTAAAGCAGTGTGTAGAGGGAAATTTATAGCACTAAATGCCCACAAGAGAAAGCAGGAAAGATCTAAAATTGACACTCTAACATCACAATTAAAAGAACTAGAGAGGCAAGAGCAAACACATTCAAAAGCTAGCAGAAGGCAAGGAATAACTAAGATCAGAGCAGAACTGAAGGAGATAGAGACACAAAAAACCCTCCAAAAAATCAATGAATCCAGGAGTTGTTTTTATGAAAAGATCAACAAAATTGACAGACCACTAGAAAGACTAATAAAGAAGAAAAGAGAGAGAAATCAAATAGACGCATTAAAAAATGATAAAGAGGATATCACCACCGACCCCACAGAAATACAAACTACCATCAGAGAATACTATAAACACCTCTACGCAAATCAACTAGAAAATCTAGAAGAAATGGATAATTTCCTGGACACTTACACTTTTCCAAGACTAAACCAGGAAGAAGTTGAATCCCTGAATAGACCAATAGCAGGCTCTGAAATTGAGGCAACAATTAATAGCCTACCCACCAAAAAAAGCTCAGGACCAGATAGATTCACAGCTGAATTCTACCAGAGGTACAAGGAGGAGCTGGTACCATTCCTTCTGAAACTATTCCAATCAATAGAGAAAGAGGGAATCCTCCCTAACTCATTTTATGAGGCCAACATCATCCTGATACCAAAGCCTGGCAGAGACACAACAAAAACAGAGAATTTTAGACCAATATCCCTGATGAACATCGATGCAAAAATCCTCAATAAAATACTGGCAAA